>NC_058133.1:488076195-488145770 GCF_016433145.1 Gracilinanus agilis | reverse complement strand
TTTCTTTGACCGTTCCCCAACTGATGGGCACTTTCTTGGTTTTCAGTCCTTTGCTACTATGAAAAGAGCTACTACGAATTCTTTTTATATGTGGGTCCTTTTCCTTTTCCTTTGTCTCTTTGGGGCATAGGCCTAGGAGTGGTATTGCTTGGTCAAAGATTATGTACCTTTTAGAGACTTTTGGGGAATCTAAACTGCTTTCCAGCATGATTGGGCCAATTCACCAAAATTATGCCAACAGTGCATCACTGCGACTCCAATAAGTATTTATTACATTTTTACTATATGCAAAGGACCATGTTAAGTCCTGGGGATATAATGGCAAAAAACAAAGTTCCTGCTCTCAAAGGATTTATATTTTCTAGGGGGATACAACATGTAAACAGATGAGTTGATGGGGGTTTTTTTGGGCTAGACTTGTGATTTCATTAGTAAAAGGAATTTCCAATAAGGAAAACTATCTCTATTTATACACCTTCTCTGAAATTTGTAGTGTTGGATAGAGATTTCGAGGCTAGGCAATTTGTCCAGTGTCACAGAGCAAGTCTATGCTAGAGGCAAGACTTAAAACCCAAATCTTCCTGACTTTAAGGTGGACTCCCTCTCCACTTTCCCATGATGTCTCTCAAAAAGATAAGTATATCCTTGGTTATCTGAGAAAGAGAGAGAGAGAGTCCAAATACCAGTCATTTAACTGGCCATTTGAGGCAGGCTGGTCCCTCATATAATCTAAGCAGATGAAAATATGTCATTCAATAAAATAAAGATCAGTCCCCAGAGAAGGACATTCTTAGAAATGAGTGAGTTTTGCTCCTCCCCTCTCAAGGGCCATTTTTGTAAGGCAGTTTAAAGTTAAGGCTCTTTCTTCTATACTTGGGTTTCTTCTGTCTGTCTTCTTTCATGTCTTCTCCTAGAGGTGGATGATAATGACACGTATGTGGAGGAATCCCAAGGATAATGATCCACTGAGGAAGAGAAGGAGAACCGAGATGGTTGTGAGGATCAAATGAGGCAATGTGAAACTCTTAGTGGCTATAAAGTACCATACAAAGTCTAATGGGAAAGTGTAATAAAGAAGGTTCAAAGTTCTGGGTAGTTTCGAGGTTCTGAAGGAAAAGCCCTTTCCTCGCCTCCTGAGGTCTCCCTCTCCAGTTGTGTTGGTTCCCTCTGTCCCCAGCCTTGGATAATCCTGGGATGGGGAAGAGGGGAAGATCTAGGAGAAGGGAGGGATCACTCAGGACTGGTGATTTTTGGCAGAAGTCAAGGAAACAATTAGAAACTCAGCAAACTTTGTATTCTCAGCACCTTGCCTTGCAGAAGAATTCCTTATATAATATACAAAAAAAACTCCATGCTAGTCCACATATCATTTTACCATTTATCTTCCCTTAGGATCAATGAAGGAAACCTACAAACACATCCTAAATATATTGATGAATGCCTATTACTATGTGCAAGGCACTGTAGGTGATATTGAGAAGAATACGTTCCTAGTTCCTAGTCCTAGTTTAATAGGAGAGATAAGACAGGTATGCAGATAATTAGTAGATTGGAGCCATATTGGGCCAGGTTAAGAATTTTACAGTTCATCCTCCAGACAACAGGGAGTAATGGAAGATTCTTGAGTAGGGGAATGATCTGGAATAGGATTCAGGAGATCTGGTTCAAGTCCCATCTCTACCTTTTAACTATCTGGATAGTTGTATAATTATAGTTGAAATCCTTCAGTGGTTTAAAATACTTCATTTCACTGTACGTGATATGGAGATGCTAATACTGGCATGAGATTGATGTCAGGATCAAATGAGGCAACATGAAACCCTTTGTGGCCATAAAGTACCATATAAAGTCTGAAGGGAAAGTGTAATTATGGAATTTCAAAGTGGTGCATAGTTTCAAGGGAGATCATTTCCCAGGGTGTCTCCTGGCCTACCTCCCTGATTTTGCAGAATATTTATATAGACTATATTTCCCTCCTATTATAATCCTTCTGATTGTGTTGGCAGGGAAGAGGATAGGTCAGGCCAACTTATTGCAGATGAGCCTTGAGCTGTCATTTGAGGGAGGAGGGAAAGCACTAAAGGGTCTGGTTTTCATAGAAAACTTACCCGGAGGCTTAGAGGTAGAGGAATGAAGACCTGAGGGAGGGGGCAGCAAGTAGACCAGCACGGCCACCTCAACTGGGATTCCCTCCAAACAGGTTAAAAAAATAGAATCAGGGACCCCTCCAGACCATTAGAGATTGTGCTGGCGCCATTCTAGTGTTTGGCTGTGGCATTTGATATCTAGGCTGAAATGTTAGTCTTAATTTAATGTAGACATATCCTTGATGTAGGTCATGACCAGGCAGGGAAATCTAGCAGCTCCCACAACACTGAAGGAGAAAAATGAGGCTAGATATGGACTTGGTTAGAATACAAAATGAATAAAAACCCCAGTTTAGCTGTGGATCAGACTAGAACCTTAATTTGTCCTGAAAGTAGGTAGTAAAACCATTCCTAGCAACCAAAAATATGAAATGTTGTCCCTTCCCACTTCTCTTCTGTTCCTAAAGAAATGAAATCAACATCACCTTGTCTTAGACTGCTGCTGAGCACCTGGAGCACTGAAGTGACTTGTCCACAGGCCCCTGAGGAAATCCACATGCCTTCGATGTAGAAGGTCTTTAAATGAACTAACAAATGAAAAAAAGGTCACAAAGCAAAGGCACAAGAAAACAATCAAAACTGAATGCTGTGGAAATGAGGACCAACCTTGGTCCCAAAGAAGAGATGGGAGAAGGTGCCCCTCTCTCTTCTCGGCAGAGGAGGGTGAGGGGTATAGGTGGGGTATCCTATACATGCTGCCAGGCTTTTTCAGTCTCTTGGTTAGTTTTTCTAGTTGTTTTTCCATTTTCTTTTTCTCTTTTTTGTTATAAGGGATAGTTCTCTGGGAGGTGGAGGTGGAAGGGTACATTGGGAAACGTAGGTTACATGGAAACAAAAAGTTTTCACATTTTTATTTTATTTTTTTAAAAAAGGTCTGGGTTTTGGAGTCAGGGAGACTAGGGTACAAACTTATTTGGTTGTTTAGAAGCAGTGGGACTATGAACACGTCACACAAATCTTTCTGGTCTGTTTCTTTAGCTGTAAAATAGAGATGGTGAATGTAGTTCGTAAAATTTCTAAGCCAGAGGGTTTTTTTTTTTTTTTTTTGCCTTTTTCCTGTTGCCTTCCGTCATCTGGTGAAACCAATTGACCTCTCCTCAGAAGGTTCTGCTTTTTAAACTCTTAAAATTTTTTTTATTGTTATACAAAACACACTTCCATATTGGCGAATGTTGTAAGCAAAGTGAAAACCCCCAAATAAAACCAAAGATAGACTGATGTGAAAGACAATCCCAACAGTCCTCTCTCTAGAGGAGGAGAACATTCCCTGGCATAAGTCCTTCAAGATCGTCCCAGATCAGTGCATTGCTGAGAGGAGCCAAGATTTCACAAATAATCATTATCCAATATTGCTATTCTTGTGTCCAGTGTTCTCCCAGTTCTCCTCAGGATGTTTTTAAATCATTGAAGGAAATGCTACATTTCGGGCAGGTGTTAGAGAAAATAAAGATGTAATTTTTTTCCCCCATCCAAGTTCACAGTCCCCTGAAAATCTATCCAGGGATCCTTTGTTAAGGCCTGGAGTTGGAAGGTCCTGGTCTCAAATTTGGCTTCAGATACTGCCTAGGTGTGACCCTGGAGAAGTCATTTAACTCTAATTACCTTGCCCATTTATCACTCTTCTGTCTTAGAATTGATGTTAAGACAGAACGTTAAGGGTTTAAAAAAAAAAAAAAAAGGAGAACCCTTGCTCTAGGAGCAGCTAAGCAGCACAGTGGCCTGGAGTTGGGAGGACCTGGGTTCAAATTTGACCTCAGACACTTCCTTGCTGTGTGACTCTGTTTGCCTAGCCCTTGCATTTCTGTCTGAAGAGTTACTAGGACAGAAAGTATGGTTTAAAAAAAATCCCTGCTCTAAGTATTACTTAAATGCACTCTTATTGGTGTTATTTTCCAAATTGAAAGGGGATTTCAAAAATCTTGTTGTTCAGACCTCTAACCCAGATCAGATGTGCTGGCTGATTCCATCCACATCTGTTGAACACCATGCATGGAGCCAAGCAGCTGGCTACGATTAGCCAGTCCCCAAGTCCTCATATGATGTGAGCCCCTGGCTGTCTCCCTCCTGGATGCACCCATCCAAGCCAGGATCCTCCATCTATTGGCAGAGCCAGTGTTCTAGGCAACCATCCCTATGAGAGTCTGTTTTCCTTAAAAGATAAAATGCAGGGAGGTGGCAGCCCAGAAACACTGTAGAGAATTTTAAAAACTCAGTCCCCGAAGAAATCAGATCAGCCGATTGAAAGTCCTTGGCTGCCCGCTGGTTTATAACAGCCCCGAGTCTAAAGTCTGAGAGGGCTCAGGTTTCTCTCTCTGCACTCGTAGTTGACATCCCAAGCCTCCACGCCAACAGGAATCAGCTCTAGCTTTCACTCCATCCTGCTTCATAGTAGAGAGAGGAATGCCAGCTGCAGGGTTTGCCCAGAATTCCTGGGAAATGCACGGGCTTCAGAACTCCAGCGGTGCCCCACTTTTGCCATCTCATGGGGGAAATTGGAAATTGCCACTACCCACTGTGCTGGGTGCTCAGGCTCTCCCCGGTGAAAATGGCACCATGCCATGAGTCCCTGATTCCACTATCAAGGGTGTTGGCTACTGAAGGCTTTTAGGGAGGGCCTTGGACTTAAGAAGGAGTGGTGAGCAGCAATGGGGTCCAAGGCCCTGGTGGTTGCCCAGAGAGGAAGGGGGATCCTGTAAACAAGAGCGATGCTCAGCAATGCCACCTTATCATCATATGGGCCTTTGGCCTCTCTTCTCTGTCTTATCTGTAAAGACCCCTTCCATCCAATCACTTCATCAGGGAAGGAAGGAAAGAAGTATCTAAAGGGGTTGAGCCTTTTACCAATGGAAACAACTGAGTTTTTTTGTTTTTGTTTTTGTTTTTAATTAAAAAAACATCCTGATCTTTCTTCTTGGAGATTCTCATCAGTAATCAGTAATTTTCTAGAAGGTGAGAGCTCTGATCTCAGAAACAAATGAAAAGTTCTGCCACTCAACAGAGAGATCTTCCAAATCTCAGAGATTTTCTGTTCTAGAGTGGGCTAAAAACTTTTAAAAACTCTTGAAATTTTAATATTAAGATCTGAGATTCCACACTTGGTGGAAAGTGGCAGATTTTGTTTTAATTTTATTTTTTTAAACATTTACCTTCCAGCTTAGAATTAATACTGTGTTTTGGCTTCAAGGCAGAAGAGGAATAAGGGTTAGGTAATGGGAGGTTCGATGACTTGCCTAGGGTAGGAAGTGCCTGAAGACATATTTGAATCTAGGATCTCCCATCTCCTAGCTCAGCCAAGGAAGGGACTACCCCAAATTCCATCCCAGCAGACAACACTGCCCTGGGGACCAAAGATCCCCAAGGGGAATGAGAGACCTGGACCTAGTAGCTCTCTATTTATCCACTGAGACATTTAGCTGTCCCCATCCGATTTTATTTTATCCCTTTATGGCAAGACTGAGTATTGCCTGAGTTTCCAACTAATTGGAACTTGTTTCAACCCTGCCTTTCTTCCATCCCCTCAAAGATGCCCGGTACCTGATCTTTTCTCCTTTCTCTGTATTTTCTTGAAACAGGACCGGTCATTTAGACACCCTAAAGTTGTGAGGACATCCAAGAACTGGAGGAGAATTCTAATTCCAGTTGCCTGCCAATGGACATGAGCACCATCTGCTAAGCACCAAGATGGAGACCACCCCACTGAATTCTAAGAAAGGACAGTCAGCCTGCAAGGATGGAGAAGATTGCCAGGGGAATGGCATTCTCCAGAAAGGACTCTCTGCCACGGGGGACAAGGCGGAGATGGGACAGATCTCGAATGGGTACTCAGCTGTTCAGAGCCCCGGCACAGAAGAGGATACCCAGAACTCCATCCCAGCAGATACTGCCTTAGGGACCGAAGATCACCAAGGAGAACGAGAGACCTGGACCAAGAAGATGGACTTCCTCCTCTCAGTCATTGGCTATGCTGTGGACCTTGGCAATGTGTGGCGCTTCCCGTATATTTGCTACCAGAATGGAGGAGGTCAGTATCGTGAGTCAGAAACTCCAAATCAGGAGCCATTTGTAGCATTATGTACATGAGACCTCTGGTGAAGCTGTGTCTTTTTTTGTATTAGGACCTCTTTTGTTTGGATTATCTAAGATGTCTTAGGAAGAGAATGAGGTGGAAACAGAAGGTCCTGGCTTCAAATCTGACCTCAGATACTTCCTAGCTGTGTGACCTTAGGCAAGTCACTTAAGCCCCATTGCCTAGCTCTTATTGCTCTTCTATTTTGGAACCATAAATACTTAATATTAATTATAAGACAGAAGGTATGAGTTTTAAAAAAAGTGGAGGATACAGGGGATAATAGGGTGGGCATTGGTATCATATAACATGTATGACAAACACGGTAAGGTAGGCAAAATGAGGGCTCGCTGTTTCCACTTTACAGATAGAGAAACTGAGGCTCAAAGAGATGAAGGTTACCCAATCATACAGATTTAGCAGTTGATATAGCTGGGTCTTGAACTCGGAACCACCTCTATCATGTCCTTGTTTCACCTGGAAAGGAAAACTTGAACTTTCCAGCATGTTAATCCTGCTAAAGGGCAGATCACTTAAGGGACCGTGTAGTGGGATAAAAGTTTAAGGCAGCCCTCAGAGGAGTTCCATCGTCTCCTTGGGAATCTTCCAGAATAGGGAGCCACCAGAGCGGAGCACCAAGCCTCCAGCTAAACGCCGAAGCCAACAGCCTTATCGAGTCAAGACAAGAAGCACCTCCTAAGCATCTGCTTTGTTCGGGGCGCTGTTGTTTTAAGGCTAGGGATGAAAAGAAAGACTGAAAACACTTCCTGCTCTCCAGGAGTCTAATAGGGGAGACAAGATGTGCAAGCAAGACACGTCCAGGATAAAGTGAAGATCATCTCAGAGTTAAGGCACTAAGACGAAGACTCCTTAAAGGCAGAAGCTATGCCTCGTCCATCTTTACATTCATTCTCGTGTCTAACGTGGCAGCCTGCATGTAGTGGGTGCTCAATAAATGTTTGTTGAATGAATGAATGAATGACTAGACCTCCTGAGTCTGGATTAGAACCAAATGGACCCTGTGGACCCACAAAAGTAAATGTTCACTTGTCCATGTTCTTCTTAGAAAGAGTCAAGGCATAAAAGTAATCCATTTTCTTACACCTCTTCTGGAGCTCTGGTGATAGGCTTAGGGCTGAAGAGGGACTAAAATGAGGTTTAAGTGGAATTTATCCATTTGTAACCCATTTATAGTTCATCTTATAGGCAAGAAGGGGCAACCGAAGATTCTTGAGCAAGGGATTGCTATGGAACAGGACTCGGGAGACCCGGTTTCAAATCCCATTTCTACCTTGCTTCCTTACCTCCATCCCTTTTAGTGTCACTGACTGTTTCCTGGATTTTTCCAGAGACACTTTAAGTGCCAAATAGAGAGATGTGTGGAGCAGTGTGGGATGAACCTTGGTAATCCCAGAAGTACTCTCTTAGGAGGAGAGCCAACTTCTCTTTATCCCAGAGGGAGTTTTCCTTTGGCTTGGGGTCTTGCTAAGAGGGGGTGGGTCTCTTCTATCTTTTCCCTGACTCTTTCCATTCAGGAAAGTGTTGCAAAGATGCTATGGAAATCTAGGAAGGAAACACAGCTAAGGAAATAAATCCTTATTTATTCTTATGCCAGATTCTCAAAGTGTGAACACCAGGAGAATCTTTGGTCCCTATCACTCTTCTTCTGAAAGGACCAGGAATATATGTGTTTGGGTTTTTTTTAATGAAAGAGAAAGCCATTCAGAAAAATCCCCACTGGCCCAGACCTGCCTCTCAAAGTCAGGGCAAAAGTGAAGCTTCTCTGTGGCAGTAAACAATTTCCTTTCTAACCCAGCAGGCACTTTTTTCTCTTGATCTATGTTGTTGTGACCACACCTATATGTAGGCATTGCTGCTGAGGAGTGGTCCCCATTGTGGATTACAGTGGAAACCAGGAAACAGTCAAATGTTAAATATTTGGGGGCTATGGAAGGGGGAGGTGATAGCATGTCTCAATTCCATAGGTTTATGAACTCAGAATTTTAGACCTGGAAGTCACTTAAAAATGATCTAATCCAACCCATTTATTTAGGAGCTGAGTTTGAATTATGTCATTAACTAGATGTTGGCAGTCCATAAGGCATCCACAACTTCCAAATTCCTCCAATGTAACCATCCTTGCTATTGTTTAATGAAGGAGTGAAGTCAGAGATGACATTCTTTTTCCTTGGTTACAGGGGCTTTCCTTATCCCCTATACCATCATGGCCATTTTTGGTGGGATTCCTCTCTTCTACATGGAGCTAGCTCTGGGCCAATATCATCGAAATGGCTGTATTTCAATATGGAAGAAAATTTGCCCCATTTTCAAAGGTGAGTAGATTGCTGCTGCTGCTAGTGGTGGTCCTGGGTCAGCGGGTGATTATTTTCTCCTTGGCGGGGGTGGAAATGGAGTTGAAAATCTGAGGCTGGAAGAAGAGACCATTTTGGAGTCAGGTCCATTTCCAACATAGTAAGTAAGCATCCCTCTTCACCACAATTGTTTGAAGAGTTCATAGGCTTCTAATGCTCCTTTTTAACTGTCCCAATGCTTCCAGCATCCTCATCTGAATAAGTTATAAGGACAGAAGAATGAAAGGTCTTTCATGTCTGGGAATCCCTTTGTTTTTTTCCTTTGTAACCCCTTTAACAATGGCTTTGAACAATGGGTTAACACAAATAGCTTGTCAAAAAGAGGCATTGAATAAATGTCTGTTGGATGGAATTGATATTTTCGAGGTTTACAAAGAGCTTTACTCTATTAACTTACTCCCTCCATTTGTGCTCCCCTCCACACTTGCTCTCCTTATGAGTTACTTGTCCATGTTTTTCTGGAAATCATCCAAGGAGGTGCCAACAGATGCTCAGGAACCCTCCCTCTTGGTCTTCATATTTCCAACAAGTACCAGGAGTGTACTTGGACCAATTCTCGACTATGTGGTTGGCCCCTCTCTTTTGCTGCCCCTTTAAGTATCAACTTTCATGTGGCTCTTCTCTCTGATTCCCAAGGAATTGGCTTCGCCATTTGCATTATTGCCTTCTACATTGCCTCCTACTATAACACCATCATGGCTTGGGCTCTCTACTACCTCATCTCTTCCTTCACGGATCACCTGCCCTGGACCAGCTGCAAGAACCCCTGGAACACAGACAATTGTACCAACTACTTTTCAGAAGGCAACATCACTTGGACCTCCAACTCCATATCACCTGCTGAAGAATTTTATACGTAAGTGCCTGGTGGTGATCTTTGTTGGGGGCAGGACATCCTCTTGAGCCTTGATTTCTTAGGAGGCACATAGGTGCCCTCATTCCTTCCTTCCTTTTGCCCTCTTAATTGTTTATAGAAACGAGAGCATGGGTGCTATAGGGTTGGCCTGAGGCAAGACTGTGAAATAGAGGTTCTCCTCACTCCATCATCCTGCTTCACCCTGAGTGCTTGAAAAGTTCCTGTTGTCCTAACCAAATTTGCCCTCCTTCTCTTCCTCCATCAAAACTCCCATTCCCTTCACTCCACTGTGCAGGAAAAAAGTGGGATAAACGAATCCAGAGGAAGGAGGTGGCTATTTTCTATCCCTGCAGGTATCTGGGGGAGATAGTTCATTAACCCAAAGGTATTGTACTTTAAGAGTAGAACTTCTGGGGTGGCAATGGGGCTTTCCAAATGCCCCTTAAGTCATGGCACATCAGGGAGTGAATACGACACGACACCTTTATATATGAAGTTGGCTTCGGAATACAGGTACCAGGTGCTGGGAAAGAAAGAGAGAGGCCAAGAAATTCATCTTTCAGTTTTCTTTTTTCCTTTTTTCTTCTTTTTTCTTCTTTTTTCCCCAGGGGATAGTTAATTGAGGTTGCTATTCTGTCCTGAGAAGCATAGGCAAAGCCAAGCTCTGTTCCTTTGGAAGCCTGAGGGCCGATCAAACCTTGAGTCCACCATGACACAATAGAAGGCCATTTGTTTAATTGTTAGAATGACCCTTGGAGGGGGGGTTAATATATATGTGTATGTATATGTATGTGTATATATATATATATATATAGTGTGTGTGTGTATATGTATGTACACATATGTTTATACCTACATTCACTGGCCAGTCATTTTCAGTCATGTTCTACTCTTCATGATCCCATTTATGATTGTCTTAGCAAAGATCCTGGAGTGGTTAGCCATTTCTTCTCCATATTTTACCCATATAACACACACACATACATGTCTGTGTGTCACAGAATGGAGTTTTTCTTCCCATTTCTCTAACAGGCCTTTCTGTCTCCTTTCAGGCGCCATGTCTTACAGATCCATCAGTCTGAAGGGCTAGAGGACTTGGGGGGCATTAGCTGGCAGCTGACCCTCTGCATAATGTTGATCTTCACTGTTGTCTACTTTAGCATCTGGAAAGGGGTCAAAACATCGGGCAAGGTGAGCACAGAAATCCTCTTTTGAGCCGTGCTCTATTTCTTGCCAAAGGCACTACGCACCGGAAAACCCTCAAACCCCAAGCCCAGGAGTCTTGCTGGCGGATGGCCGGAGCCAGGGGACAAGCAGAAATATTTGCTGAAAACCAAAAAGTCCTCCAGAGAGTTCAGACTGCACTTGGCAAGTCTAACCCCAAGAACATATCTCAAGCCCAAGAGCCATCCTATGCTTCACTGATGGTACCAAGCCAAGGGGTAGAATCTCTCCCCACAGAGGTCTTTAAAGATGGAGGTGATGTCTCAGGGGTTGTCCTGCCTTCTCTTTGACTCTCTTCTCCCTTGCAGGTGGTGTGGGTGACGGCCACTTTCCCTTATATTATCCTAACCATCCTGCTTATAAGGGGGGCCACGCTCCCAGGAGCCTGGAGGGGGGTCCTTTTCTACCTGAAACCCAACTGGCAGAAGCTTCTTGAAACTGGGGTAAGAGAATGAGAAGAGCAAAGCGGGAGAAGAGGGAACGACGAGGGCTTTACTTCTCAGATTCATTTCACTGATGGAAGGTCCACTTCTCCTGAATGAGCCTGTATGGGTCGGTGTTGTGAACCCTGGGGAGCCCCTAGAGTTTTGGGGGGGTCGCGGGCCGCTTTCATCGGATATGTAAGTGGGGGTCCCTTTGTGGAGGTTCCAAAGATTTTCCATCAGTTTCATTAGATATGGTCTGTGAGAATTAAAATTAATATACAATATCTCCAAGTATTATATTTAATAGATTTATTAATAATAACTAAAATTAAAAAGCTAGAGCAAAAAGACAGCTAACCAAGCTGTGGTTGTGGGGAAAAAAAGAGAGCAAGAGGCGGAGTTAAAGCCAATTATATACAAAACGTGACCATGTAAGGTGGTGGAGAGATCAAAAGGAATTCTGGGAAATACTAGAGGAATTCTGGGAAACGTAGTTCAAATTTCCACTTATCCAGGTCTTTGTGAAGATGCTCCTGGTGTGTTTGGGGGTGGGTGGGTGGGCAGCTGGGTGGCTCAGTGGATTGAGAGCCACGACCAAAGATGGAAGATTCTGGGCTCAAATCTGGCCTCAGACACTTCCCAGCTGTGTGACCCTGGGCAAGTCACTTGACCCCCATTGCCTACCCTTTACCCCTCTTCTGCCTTGGAACCAATACACAGTAGACTCCAAGACGAAGTTAAGGGTTAAAAAAAAAAAAAAAAGAAAGGTGCACGTGGGTGCTGGCCTCCCCGTCCTGGTTTCTCATCTTTTCTTCTTTGTCTTTCAGGTCTGGGTAGATGCCGCTGCTCAGATTTTCTTCTCGCTGGGTCCTGGCTTTGGCGTCTTACCAGCCTTCGCTAGCTACAACAAGTTCAATAACAACTGTTACCAGTGAGTATCTTGGAATGGTGGGTCTTTTAGCATCCCAAGACCATTTCACCATTCTGTGGTGGTGTCGAGTGAATGTGGGACTCTAAAAAGGGCTCTAAAAAGGGCTCGTGCCCTCAGAGCCGGCATGGCTTCGGCAACAACGATGGCACCCCAACAGCGGCTTGGAGCTAAAATTCCTACTTTATTGGTACCTTATGGGGTGGCAACCTGCGTTGATAGAGGGAGTTTCTCCATCTGCAAGTTGCCTGGACCAAAAGTCCAGTCCAGTCTTTACTCCGGTGTTTCTTCAGCTTCTGCCTCTATCTGGCTGGACTATCGATTAGAATCAGGCCTGCCAAAAGGATACAACCACCGACTTGGCCTCGTGCCTCTTGCTGATTTGTGGACAGAAGGGGATGGAGAGGTTTTTATTTACTACACTTTAATATGAATCACTGTAAGGGGATCTCAACAGAACAAAATTCAGGTGGATGGCTCTACAGGAATATCCAGGCTCGCCAGAGCCATTCATGGTGTGTTCACAAACAGTTAACCTTAGAGAGACCAAAGAGGAAGTCTTACAATAATTGAATTTTTTTTTTCAAACAGCCATAAACATCAGTGCATGTCCTGGTGTCATCACTAGCTCCACGTGCCAAGCCCCAGTATGGTACATTGTCTACATACTATTGCCCTTTAATCTGGCCAGCACGGCCCTTACCAATAGCCAGTTTCTGGGATAATGAGCTGACCACACCAGTCAAACATTAGCTGTTTGGCAACCCCAAAACACAGTCGGGTGGGCCAATGGTTCTCCCAGTTGTCGGGCTTGCTGGGTCCCAAGATCACACACAGGGGGTCTGGCGGATGCTCTGAGTTAGGTCCTTTCCTGCTGGCTTCCAGATTTCAGTCTTCACCCTCTAAATAGCCAGAGAGAAAAGCTTCTAATATCTTATTCCCTCTTAATATAGACCGTCACTGGCTTACAGTCCTCTCTGCCACAAATGGCGTGGTTAGTCCGTAAGCCAGCTCCGATTGAGGCAGCCTAGGTTGGGAGAGAAGAGAGGGGAAGGCAGGGAATACAAGAATTTGGATGGTATTTTTTTCTTAAAAATTTAAAACTCCATCTGCTTGCTCTAGCCATGGGAAACATGAATAGGTCTGTTTAGGGGTAAGTGTGAAGATAAGAAGGTGTTCTGAGGAAGGGGCTGGGGGTCCTGGGTTGGCATCTCAGCTCTTTAGCTTTCTTCCTGGGTCACTTCACAAGTCGCTTGCCTTCCCTAGACCCCAGTTTTCCCATCTGTATAATGAGTGGGCTGGATGAGAGTCTCTAAGGGCCTCTCTGGTGCTGAGTCGACGACCCTATGAATGGACCAGTCAGACATCCCTGGAAGGAAGCAGAATATAGTGGAAAGAGCTTTTGGGCTTGAAGTCATAAGACTTGGGTTCTTCTCTCATTCAGCTGCATGACTCTGGGCAAGCCACTCTCTCTGGGTCTCTATGAAATGAGTGGCCTGGCCTAAATTGTCTCTCAGGATCCTTAGTGTTCTAAATGCCAAGATCTGCCAGCTGTTTTGGTTTTTCAGAGATGCCCTGGTGACCAGCATCGTCAACTGCATGACGAGCTTCATGTCTGGATTCGTGATCTTCACTGTGCTCGGTTACATGGCTGAGATGAGGAATGAGGATGTGTCCGAAGTGGCTAAAGATACAGGTGGGAGCCGAGCTTCTGCCGCCTTTCCTCACTCCTTCCCTGCTTCTTTGGGCCAATTTCATTACTGAGCCTAAATGGGGAGGGAGGGAGGAAGACTGGCTGCTCTCTTACTCCTTTCAAAAGATTGAAAAAAATACATGTATATATAAATGTATATAAATATATATATATGGAAAGAAAGAGAGGAGAGAGAGAGAGAGAGAGAGAGAGAGAGAGAGAGAGAGAGAGGCAACTAAATGGCTCAGTGGATAAAGCTCCAGGCCTAGAGATGGGAGGTCCTGGATTCACTCTGGTCACAGACATTCCCCAGTTGTGTGACCCTGGGCAGCTCACTTAATCCTGATTACCTGGTATTTACTGCTCTTTTTCCTTGGAACCAGTACTTGGTATCAATTCTAAGACATAAGGTAAGGGTTTAAAAAAAAAGAGTTTAAAAAAAGCATATATATATATACATATATATAACATGTATATATTATACATATGCTTAACATTTACACATATAAATACACACATGCATATATGTACACAAACATGGATGTGTGTCTAAATGTACACGTTACAATTATACACATATATAATATACTCATTGGTGTATGCATGTATATACATACACATATGTATATAAATATATATATGTATATATATAGTCTCAAATGAAGTATTTCTTTTAAATTTTTTAAGGTTTTAGAAAAATACCTTCCTTGGAAATCCTACCCACTTTTGTGTGTCCTGGATTTAAGGGTCTATGGACCTGGGTTCTCTGTTGCTCCCTGTGTGTGTGAAGACTTTTATCTCTGTGTTTCCGCCCTCATAAAATACAGGTGTTTAAATAATGGCCTACGAGTTTCCCTCCCACTCTAGATCTAATGATGCTCTGATCCTGGATCTTGTTTTGAATCCAGTCTGCTTACCATGGCCACCTGAGGGTCCCATTATTCTCTGACCACATTCCAAACAAATCTCGTCACCCTCCCTATGAAACCTCAGTTTCTCTTTTTGTGAATGGCAATGTGGTTCCCCAAGTCACCCAAGCTTAAAACCTCAATCACCTTTGTCTCCTGCCTGGAACTTTATTCTCTATTTCCCCTTTCTCCTCTCCCTCCAACCAAATTCTGTTGATTCTTTCTCCTCAAATTCTTCCCTTTCTTTCCGATTCCACTACAACTTACTCCCAGTCTAGCACCTCATAAACGGAATAGTACAATAGCTTTTTCACAAGCTTTCCAGCCTCTAGGGACAGGGATGATGTCCTGATTCTCTTTTTCCTTTCCTTTCCTTTTTCCTTTTTCCTTTATCCTTTTTCCTTCCCTTCCCTTCCCTTCCCTCCCCTCTCCTTTCCTTTTTCCTTTTCTCTCCTTTCCTTTTTCCTTTCCTTTCCTCTCCTTTTTCCTTTCCTTTCCTTTCCTTTCCCTTCCCTTCCCTTCCCTTCCCTTCCCTTCCTTTCCTTCTTTTCCTTTTCCTTTTCCTTTTCCTTTTCATCTAGCTAAGCCCTGTACCCAGTAGGTGGCAATAAAGATTTGTCAGCAGATTGATAGATTTCCAAAATGCAGTGCATATGTCGTTAAGTCAAAAACATACATTTAAGAACCAATATGGGCTCAGAACTGAGCTAAGAGCTGAGGATACAAGGAAAGTTAAAAGATCGACGCTTAAGAGTTTCATGTCATAGAGGAGATGAAATGCAAACAGTTACGTACAAACAAGTTATAAATAAATTAAACTGGAGATAATAAAGTGAGGGAAGACAGCAGAATTAAGGGGGAGTCAGGAAAGGCTTCCTGTTAAAGTAGGATTTTAGTTGGGACTTGAAAGAAATCAGGGAAGCCCAGAGGTGGAGATAAGGAGGAAAATAATTCCAGGCATGGGAGAGAGTCAGCAAAAATACATAGTTTTAAGATGGGGTGTCTTCTTTGAGGAATAGCAGAGAGGTTGGTATCGCTGAAGCCCAGAGTATGTGAGGGTGGGAGGGAGTTTGGAAAGGTTTATGGGGGGGCACGTTTGAAAGGCTTTAAAGACCCCACAGAGGATTTTCTTTTTGGTCCTGGGGGGATTAGGTAGCCACTGGAGGAAGACAACATGTGCTTCTAGGAGGATCGCTCTGGCACCTGAGCAGAGGAAGAACTGGGGTGGGGAAAGGTTTGTGGCAGGAAGATGTCCCAACAAGCTATTAGGGTAGTCCAGGTAAAAGGTGATGAGGGCTTGCACCATGGTGGGGGAAGTGTCAGAAGAGAGAAGGGGAGAGATGCAAGAGCATTTTGAAGGTATGATCAGGATGGATATGGGGGCTGAGAGAGGAAGGAATAGGGGATGACACCAAGGTTTCAAGACTGAGGGACTAGGAGGATAATGATGGCCTCAACAGTAATTGGGATGTTTGAAAGAGGGAAGGATTTAGGGGGAGAGATAATGAGTTCCATTTTGAACATGCTGAATTCCAGTTGGAGATGTCTGAAAGGCATCTGGAGACTCTTGAGGCTAGCAGAGGGATAGGAATAAATGAATAGATTTGAGAATGATCAGCTTAGAGATGATAATTGAATCCACAGGAGCTGATGAGATCACTAAGTGAAAATGTATTAGAGAGAGGAGAGGAGAGGCCCCAGGATAGAGCCCTTTGGGACGGATACTCCAGGGTTATCAGGCATATCTTTAGTTCAGGTGGTCAACTTTTGATACCGAATAGTCAATAGCTCCAGGAACAGGTCTTGGAGAGAACTGGGGAGCAAGCAGAACGTTGATTATACAATAAAATTTCCAAAGAAGAAATGAACCAGTGTATGTAGTCAGAGACAAGAAGTAGTTTGACCTGAGGGTTCTTCACCTGGGCTCTAGGAACTTGGTTTAGAAATATTTTGATAGTTGTATTTCAATATAATTAATTTCCTTTTACGCCCATGTATTTTATTATATGCATTTTAAAATATTATTCTGAGAGGGGATCAGAGTGGCAAAAGCCTCCATGATGCAAAAAAAGATTAAGAAGATCTGATGCTGTATGAACTAGTCTTTTCTGCTCCTGGTTATTCTCATTGGTAAAAGAGAGATTCCTAATCTGCCTGTACATCTCAGGATCAAATGAAATCTTTTGGGAGAAAACTTTGAGTCACTCTGAATAGGGGTGCTGCTAAGGGAGCAGTCAGCTAGAATGGGTCTTTCAGCCACCAGGGAGCTCCTAGGCTGGAGGGATCCAGTCAAGCCATTTGGTCTGACTCTCTTGTTTTAGAGATGAGGAAACTAGGGAGCAAGCAAATAAAATGACTTAATTTGAACTCAGTTCTTTGGAATCCAGGGCACATCCATTATGCTGTTGCTCCCTGATTTTTTTAAGCTCCAAGTTTCTTTCTTCCATATTAGTTGGGGGTCTAGCTGTGTCCATGGCAGAGAAGGCCTGATGACTGTCTCCTTCTCTCTACCCACTCAACTTAGGACCCAGCCTTCTTTTCATCACCTACGCAGAAGCCATTGCCAACATGCCAGCGGCCACTTTCTTTGCTATCATTTTCTTCTTGATGATACTGACTCTGGGCTTAGACAGCACGGTAAGTAGACTGTCCTTGGGAAAGAGCCTCGGTGGGGAGGTAGGAGGGAGGGCACTGGGTACAGAGACATTGCAAAAACAAAAACGAAAACATATAAAACCACGAAAGACTTTTATTAACAAATAGGACTTTCTCTGGTGGGTTTTTAAGACATTTTTCCTTTCCCAGATTTATTCAAGTGATACATTATTTTCTTGTTTAAAAAATTGTATTTTTTATAAATCGCCTACCATTTTCTGATCTATCCCTTCTCTATTCCCCCTTCTGAAGAGCGATCCTTCTTGTAACATTATATTCCCTTATAAAAGGGGAAAAAAAGTTTGGCAAAACCAACACATCCATGCTGCTTATGCCTCCTTCTTTGCAGAGGACAAATTATACAACTCTCTCTCTCTCTCTCTCTCTCTCTCTCTCTCTTTATATATATGTGTGTGTGTATGGTCTGTATATCTAAATCTATATCTATACGGTCCTATGGTCTGTCTCCTACGACCCAGCGCCCAAACGATCATGCCTCTATTAGGAAGGATGAGGCGTTGGGGCCAAACTGGGAGCCCTGATGATTTCTCTGGGCAGTGAACCCATGGGGGTGAGTCTTGGATTCTCTGCTGACCCTTCCTCCCCATGTGCTCCTCAGTTTGCAGGACTTGAAGGTGTGATCACTGCCGTGCTGGATGAGTTCCCCCACATCTGGGCCAAACGCCGGGAGTGGTTCGTGCTTGCCGTGATCATTGCCTGTTTTTTTGGCTCTCTGCCCACTTTGACTTTTGTGAGTGTCCACTGCCCTTCCCTGTGAGCCTCTCTGGGGCCAGACTAGACCTTTGTGGTGTGAACCCTTGAGGGAAATCAGAGAAAAGCCATTTATAACCTACCCAAAGAGGGTGGCCCTGTCTGTCCCCCTGACTCCCAGGAAGGCTCTACAAGTCGAGTTTCTCCTGTCTTTTCCCCCTTATTTTCCTTCAACAGAAACAACCTTTCGCTTTAGTACTTTAAGAAAGTGAAGGCCCTTTATCAGAACTTCCAGCCTATTTCTACCTTATGGTAGCCACTAACTTGGAAAATATTTTTCCGGTGCTAGAATACCTGGAGGGCTGGAGGCTCTGGTCTGTGAATTGTCTAATCCCATAGTGCCTAGTGCGGTGTTTATACATTAAAGGCAACCTAATAAACACTTGTTAATGGGCTGCTGGGTGGCACAGAGCACAGAGCACCAGGCCTAAAGTCAGGAAGACTCACCTTCTGGAGTCCAAATCCAGCCTCAGACACTAATTAACCGTGTGATTCTGTGCAAGTCACTTCGCCCTGTTTGCCTCAGTTTCCTCATCTTTAAAATGAACTGGAGAAGGAAATGGCAAACCATGCCAATATCTTTACCAAGAAAACACCAAATAGGGTCACAAAGAGTCGGACATAACTAAAATGATTGAACAACCAGAGAGAGGGCTGAACTTGGAGTTAGCAGAAAACTGGATTCAAATCCCACCTCAGATAGCAGCGGTGAGACTGTGGGACACGGGCACTTGGCCTCTCCCACACTTAGCTTCCTTAACTATAAAATGGCTATAATAGCTACAGCGCTTACTTCCTAGGGTAGCTGTGAGGATCAAATGTGATAATCAATCAATGAGTCTTTATTTCAACCCCACTAGATGCCTGGCATGCTGCTGGGACTAGAAATACACAGAAGAAAAACACACAAACTAAAATAATCCTTGATCAAGGAGGCAAATTGTTTTGAAAACTCTGAATTAATGTATGAATGGCAATAATGATAATGATAACAACAGTAATGTTATGGAGACCTCTGGATACTAATTAATGCCTCAACTGAAAAGTCAGAATTTTTCTGGGAAAAAAACAAAACAAAACAAAAAACTGTCCTAAATCCTTTAGTTATTGAATGTGGGAAGCAGGGATGGGCACTACTAATGGCCTCTGATAACCAGTTCCCTGTTTCTTGTTCCAGGGAGGGGCCTATGTTGTGAAGTTGCTGGAGGAATATGCCACTGGACCAGCCGTTCTCACCGTGGTGTTGTTAGAGGCAATTGCCGTGTCTTGGTTCTACGGTAAGGACAGTCTTTTGACTTAGTGTGAGTCCTAAGGAGCAGAACAGAGAGGGCTTAAAAGGAACCACAGATGCAGTCTAAAAAGGGTGACCTCTTATGGATACAATCTAGAAATTTTCTTAACTGATCACTTTTTTAAGAATCTCCCCAACCAGCTTTTGCACCATATTGCTAGTAGTCTTGAGACAGTCTGCCTAGGGAGAGATGCTCAGTCCATATAGCATGTCTCCACTCCATTTAGGGCTCAGAGCAGAAGGGAACTACACACATATACACATATGTAAATTATCTATCTATCTATCTATCTATCTATCTATCTATCTATCTATCCATCCATCCATCCATCCATCCATCTATCCATTCATCCAGCCATCCATTTATTGATCTGTCTGTCCATCCATCTGTCTATCCATCTGTCTCTGTCTGTCTGTCTCTCATTATCTATCTAGTTAGCTATCTAATCCATTCCTTCTGACATTAACTCCCATTTCTACTCGATGTTGACCATGTTTTTGCCTTTTTTTTTTTTTTTTTTTTTGTATTCCTACTGCTTAGAAGAGTGCCTGGCCCATACCAGGTGATTAACAAATGAAAGTTGATTGATTGACCGTATTCTGAGTTTTAGCCAAAATTTGCCAGAGACAACTGATTAAAAAACATAAATAGTTCTACAGACGCAGATGGGTAGAATAATCCCAATACCCTCTGAACCAGCCAACTTCCAATCTATATTTTGTAATAATCAAGACACAAAAGAAAAAATTCCACAGCAAAGTAAAATGAGGATATGTTGTTTAACTTTAGGGGGGTTGATTGATCAAAAACATAATTATGCAAGTCTACTCTTCTAAGAACTTTTTATGCAACCAACTACTTATTTTAAACATTACCCTTTCAATATGGTGGAGGGTAAAGAGGAATATTCCTCTTACTTCAGCAAAAGAGATATTCATTCCCTCTTGGTCTGGTCACCATGAACGAGACAAACTCTCTTTAATGATGCAATATTGGGAAATTAACTGGCTAAGTCTTCTTTGCAAAGGTAAATGATAAAGGTCTGTTTGCTTGAGTGAAACTAAGGATTTAAGATCAGGACACTGTCATAATGTAATAATTTTTATAACATATTTGATTCCTACTATATGCTTTCCAGTTGGTCAAGCCCCTCCTCTGTGTGCTAGGCTTTATACAGTGTATGACAGTGTATGGCATATACATTAGGAGGACCTACCATGTGCAAAGGAGGATTCCTTTTTAATATGGCCTCTGATGTCCGTGTCTAACTCCACTTTATGACCCTGTCATGTTTTTTTAAACCCTTATTTTCTGTCTTAGAATAAATATTAAGTATTGGCTCCAAGAAAGAAGAGTGGCAAGGGCGAGGCAGTTGAGATTAAATGACTTGCCCACAGCTTTACACATCTAGGAGGAGTCTCAGACAGGATCTGAACCCAGGTCCTCCCATCTCCAAGCCTGGTTTGCTATCCATTGAGCCACCGAGCTGTCTGAGACTTTTTCTTGTAATGAATTGAATTGAGGCCCCAAATTCTATACTGTACACTTTCCCCCGCTACTTTACATCTTTAAATACTTGATGACATATCAATTATAATTTAAGGACATTTATCATGGGCTCATCGGATGTCTGCATTGGAAGAGAACCTTGAGATTATCTAGTTCAAACGTCTCATTTTACAGGGGACAAAACTGAAGACCAGAGAGTGGTAACTTGCCTAAGATGCCATTCTAAGGAAGAAACAGGAATGGTCCTATTTATATTATCTGCTTTTACAAAAATTTGAATTCATACCTCTGATCCCAAAGGTTTTTTTTCCCCTCTCCTCTCCCCTTTTTTTATTCCACATTTTATAAAAACAAGATTTTCTGTATATAAAGAAAAAGAAGACTGTACACAAATGAAATCACAAATCTCTTCTGGTTAGCTTACTTTTCTAAGCCCCATCCACAAGTGTCTCAGCCCCTTTCTGCTCTCCCTGCTTCCTAGAAGGTATTGTCCGGATCCCAAGTTTTTAAAGGAAAAATCCTCTCTCCCCATAATAACTTAACAGCTCGTTCCAAAGAGTCTAGATTCTTGAAATTTTGACAAGCAGAATTCAGCTTCCCACACCTTCACCTCAGTACACTCTCCCGTGGGCAACGAGTCTATCTCATTATTTTCTACAGAATAAGGCTGTTTGTAACTGGAGTATAGAAAGACATCATCATGAGTACAAGGGATCCTGGGGAATTTTTTTTTCAGTGGACCTGGTTGAATTCAGTCCTTCTCTAGCAGATGACATACATGAGTCCATCACGTCAATGTGTGACAACCCACTTTACACTCAGAGCCACGGAGACGGGTATAAGGAAGTCTGTCCAAGCCTGCTCCTAAGATTCAGGGAGAAACACACAAATGCTCTTTTTAAATCCTGTTGCATCTCTGGTTCAGCATGGCCCCGAGTGTGCCCAGGAACACAGGCTGAAAATCTGTGTAACACAACTTTCTCCATCTGTAGGTATCAACCAGTTCTGCAGCAACGTGAAAGAAATGCTTGGTTTCAGCCCGGGCTGGTATTGGAGGATCTGCTGGGTAGTGATCAGCCCAATATTTCTGCTGGTGAGTTATGATTTCCCTGTGTTCCTCTTTGCCCGAGGAACTATCTTCAATGCTCTTGTTGATAAAAATCTTGTTTAGCTTACTTTTTCTCAGCTTACTTACTTGCCAGTGCCTCTTAATTGCCTGTTTTAGAATTTCTGCGAAGTATTGGTTCCAAGGCAGAAGAGTGGTAAGGGCAAGGCAATTGGGTTTTTTAAATTTTATTTTTATTTTTATTCTCCCAATATACTTAAAAATTGACAGATGTCTGTGGGTAAAATAGATGTCCTCTAGTTACATTTAGCCAGATGACATTTCTTTAAGATGGAGATCTCATATTGAGTAGAATTGAACATGCTTGAAAATTCAGTCCTGCTATCCTGCAATAATGGGAAATTGGGAGAGAAAAGTAGATGTTTAAAGGATGATAGAAGTTAACAGTGGTATCAACATCCATTTCCATTACAAATATTAATTTCCAGTGGATTTGATTGGAAGAGACCCAAGGATGGAGGACTAGAATAAGACTTGGGAACTCCAGGCACTTGAATGAGGATGAATTATTTTCTAGGACACAGTCTGCTTGAACATTTCTTCTTTTTTCTCATGAGCCATCCCAGGGTCATCCAGCTAGTGTCTGAGGCCAGAGTTGAACTCAAAAAGATGAGTCTTCCTAACTTCAGGCTGGGCACTCTATCCATTGTGCCACCTAGCTGCTCTGCATTTATTTAACCTATGTTAATTATTGAAGCAAAAGTCCCCCAATAGACTGTAAACTCTTTGAGGAAACTTTCTGAATCTTGTATTTTTTTTTCTGTATGCCCCACAGTATCATCTCTAGTTCTTTATAAAGTAGGCTTGCTGACTAGTCTTCACATTTAGGAAGGAACAGTAAGCACAACTTTAAAGGCACTCAGGGGTAGATTTTCTAGAAATCTAAAAGAGGGACAGATTTTTTTTTCAAAAGGAAAAGATTATAGATGATACATATATCAAAAACCAAAGAGCCGTCAAGAAGATAACAGAAATTATAACTCATATGTCTGGTTCTTCATTCCTTAAAAAAAACAACAACACTTACTTTCCATCTTAGAACCAACACTAAGTATTGGTTCCAAGACAGAAAAGTGGTAAGGGCTAAGCAGTTGAGGTTAAGTGACTTTCCCAGAGCCACACAGCTAGGAAATGTCTGAGTTCGTATTTGAACCCAGGACCTGGGCCAGACCTCTATCCACTGAGCCACCTAGCTGTCCCCACCTTTATTTCTAAAATATATTTATGATAATGGTCTAGGCGAGCATCTGGGGTATCCTTGATGAAATCACAAGAAGGAAACTGGCAGGTTTGGGAAGATCTGTATTTGCTACTGTGTTTGCATTTGCTTCAGTAGACCACACCTTCATAGTCACACAAATGATAAAGTGGTTGAGAGAATGGAAGATCTTGTATTTATTGCTTATGGTTTTTCCATTTGATACAAAAAAAAAGGCTTAGAGCTCTCCTGAAATTAAGTGTGCCCCATGAATATGTTAAAATTAAAACAGGTTCTTTAGCAATCATTTTGTTCAAACAATCTGCGGAGTACCAACATCAGACACTAAGTGTAAATCAAGGACATCCATGCACACCTAATGGATCTAATGGTGTTTAAAGCAATATCTTAAACAGAATTCAAACCAAAGAAAGATTTCTTTTTGATGGTGAGGTCCTCTCAGTGCTTCTATTTTCACATGACTGTGAAAAGAGACAGAGAACATTGCAAAGAATTTTCTTTTCTTTTCTTTTTTTTAACCCTTACCTTCTGTCTTAGAATCAATACTGGCTATTAGTTCTAAGACAGAAGAGAGGTAAGGGTAGGCAATTGGGGTTAAGTGACTTGCCCCAGGGTCACACAACTAGGAGTGTCTAAGGCCACATTTGAACCCAGGACCTCCTGTTTCTGGGCCTGACTCTCAATCTACTGAGCCACCCAACTGCCCCCACAAAGAATTTTCAATGAAGTCCATAGCAATGGAAAGGAAGGAAGGAAGGAAGGAAGGAAGGAAGAACTATAATATAAAATATATAAAATAAATACATTCTTCAGACTTCATGTAGCTAGAGACAGTGAAATGAAAAAAAGGAAAGAAACCTTCCTCTGAATACATGCCTTGTGCCTTCCATCTTCCCTGAGGGGAGGTAGTAAAAGGCTGAGCGGGGCATCTTCCATCTATCCCAAAGTAATGATTTCCATCTGTGCCAGATAACATGGCAACCTCCACCTCTTTGCTGCCAGCCTGATCTCCCAATAACTGGGATATGGAGAACCTCTGGTGCAAAAAGGCATAACCTTCCTTTTGACCTCAGGCCTTCTATCTCTGGCTGCACCCTTTTCCTGCCTGATCTCCACTCTTTGAAAGGAAAAGTAGTGCGTAGTGAAGTGGGAACCTCCCATTTCAAACTGTATTCACCTCTAACCTGATTGCCAACCTTTGGGAAGGGTGATATCCTCTACTCAATGATGAATGTCCCACTTGGTCATACCTTTTGCATCCCAATGATTTTGAATCCTTGTAGGTCAACTAAATTTCATTCCTTACCTCCTACTACCCAACTCCTTATTCCCCACCCCAAAAACTTCTCAAGTTCCTCCCCCCAAAGTTTCGACCAAACTCTTCACAGCCTTTGGAATTCCCATTCCATAGGCAATTCCCTTCATCCTAAATCTTTTCCCCTCCCACTCCTTCCATCAATTAGCTATTATTAAAATTTGGCTACCCCCCAAAACACAGCCTTCCTGGTCACCCCCTCCAGCACTGACTGTGCCTTCACTCATTCCCTTTGGCTCAGAGCTCAAAGCAGGGTAAGACAGGATTGGAATATTCCTTTGCTCCCACTTTCTGGCTCCAGGGTCTTCCCTTCCTTCATCATTCAGTAACCACTCTTCCTTTGAGGTTTATGCTATTTATATCTAACACCTAATTGAAATCCTGGTGGCTATTGTCTATAGACCTCCAGATCACTCCCCTTCCTTCTTGAATGAATCTGATACCTGATTCACAATTTTTCTCTTCTTCTTAACTCCTAACCTCATACTATGGAATTTGTACCGCCTCTGTGTTCAAGAATTCCCAAACCTCCTTATCCAACTATAATCTTTTGGCTTTCTCCCCCTCCTTTTGCCTTCCTTTACAAAACTCTACTCTTCATCCTCATTGTGACCTCCAATGCCTTGACCCATTAATTCTCTCCTAATCCATCTCCCCTACTGCACTAACTACTCTCTTTCCTCTCCGCAACTTGACCCCTTGGTAAGCCAATTCAACTCCACATTGTATTCCTCACTCCTCACAGCAGTTCTTCCGAACCTTTCCATCCTTCCTCAAACCTCCCATTGCTTCTTTAATCCTCTCTTTCTCAGGTGAGAAGATATTCTGCCTATTCTGCAGAAAAAATCAAGGTCATTCACTATGAGCTCACTCAGATGCCTTCTGCCACTCTCTCCTCTTTCACCCTGTCTCAAGTGATGAAGTGACCTTATTCCTTGCCATGGCTAACCCCTTAACCTATTCAAGTGATTCCATTCTATCTTGTCTCCTCCAAGAGATTGTCCCCTCTATCACTTATTTTCAATCTCTCTGTCTGCTGGCTCATTCCCTGCTGCCTACAAACATGTCCATGTATCCTCCATCCTGAAAAAAACAACCCTCATTTGATCCTTCTATCCCTACTATCATCCTTTATCTCTTCTGCCTTTTGTAGTTAAATTCCTTGAAAAGACTTCTAAAATAGGGGCCTCTATTTTTTCTCCCCCCCCCCACTGTCTCTCAACCCATCTTCAGTCTAGCTTCTGACCTTATCATTCCACTGAAACTGCTTTTCCCAAAGGTACTGCTGATCTCTTAGCTGCCAAATCCAGTGGCCTTTTCTTAGTTCTCAATTTCTTCGACCTTTCTGCAGCCTTTGACACTGTTGACACCCTCTCCTGCTTGATGCTCTCTTCTCTCTAGGTTTTCTGAACACCACTTTCTCCTGGTTCTCCTATCTGCCCACTTCTCTGTTTCAGTCTCCTTTGCTAGATGACCACCCAGGTCACAGACCTCTAACTAGAGATGTCCTGGAGTTCCTGGGTTCCTCTTCTCTACTACTTCTTTGCTTGGGGATCTCATCAACTCCCATGGATTGAATCACCATTTCTATGCTGATGATTTTCAAATTTACCTATCCTGCCCCAGTCTCTCTGCTGACCTCCAGTCTCACATCTCCAGCTGCCTTTTACCTATCTTGGACTGGATATCCAGCAGACATTTGAAACTCAGGATGTCCAAATCCAAAGTTAACATCATACCAAGCTCTCCCTGCCCCTCACCTTCTCCTTGCCTGTTACTAAAGAGGGTGACACCATCATCTGAGTCTTCCCACCTCGGAGTTATCCTGACCAAGCTGTTGCCAAAATCTACCAATTTCACTTCTTCAACATCTCTTGAATATGCCCCTGCTCTCCTCGGACACTGCCACCTTCCTGGTCAGACCATGGTCATCTCACACCTGGATTATAGTGATAATAATCTGGTACTCACTTGTGTGAAGTCTCTCCCCAATTCCCACACCCTTCATTTAGCCATGAAAGTGATTTTCCCAACATCCCCCAACTCGATATACTCCAGTGGCACCCTATCATCTCCAAGATTTAAAAAACAAATCTGTTTGACACTCAAAGCCCTTCCCAACCTGCACCTTCCTACCTTTCCAGTTTGTTAAATCTTATTCCCCAACACATACTTTTTGATCCAGTGGCAACATTGGCCTCCTGGATGTTCCATAAACAAGCCAGTCCATCTCTTTCCATTCTAGGCATTCTCCCTGGCTGTCCTCCTTGCCTGGCACACTCTCCCTCCTCTGCTCCATCTATTGACCACCCTGGGTTCTTTTCAATCCCAACTAAAATCCCACTTTCTACCAGAAATCTTTCATGACTGTTCTTAATACTAGTATCTTCCACTGTTAATTATTTCCTATTTATCTTGTATATAGCTTCCTTTGCATATATTTGTTTGCATGTTGTCTCCTTACAATCTTATTAGATGATAAGCTTCTTGAGGGCAGGGATTATCTTTTACTCCTTTTTTGTATTTCTGGTATTTAGCACATAGTAAATGCTTAATAGATGGTTATTAATCGATGGATCGAACAAATTGGTTCATCATAATGAAACTTTTGAATAGATTAAATAGATGGAGAATGAGCTGGACCAGAACTAAGGAGGAGGGGAAAAAGTAGACTGCATACTATTTGGAAAGCTGACCAGCCTTTTCAAAGACCCTAAGTATGTCACTGCCACAAAAATCAATCTCTTTAATACTCATCTTTTCTTGGTGACATTATGTGGCCATGAATCATGGTATATCATAGTTTGGGAAGATCTGAAATTATGAGTAACCAAAAGGGATATGGAAAGACTCCTGGTGAGCATAAAGATTCCTAATGATGATTTATTTACTTAAAAATGGAGTAAAATAACAATTTTTTAAATGTAAAAAAAAAGACATCAAGGTCAAATATGACTAGAGAAGGAAATAGGCTGGTTATATAGTGAGAGAAACATAGATGGAAAGATTGTTACACTGGTACTACCGAGAGAATAATAACAACATGACAGCAAGAACAGAGGAAGGCTCACAGGCTGTTGGGTGTCTCATTAGAAGAATTGATAAAAAGACATGGAAGGGGATGATATTGGATGAAAAGAGGTGGAAAGGTGGTGATTTGCATTGGTGGAATGTCCATAATAATGAAACTTGAAATCCACCAGGGCAACAAGTTGGTTTTTTGGTTAGTGGACAGACTTGGGGTAGGGAAGGAGGTTGGGAAGTCATTCCCATAATTCACATGCTGTTCTTACAACCTCGAAAGGTAAGAGGTAAAGTGTCCCATTAACAAGAGGCAAATCTGTTTAACCATCTCTGGGTTATTTAACAGATCACTACCCTGGACTTTTTTATGGCCATCTTAGACAAACAACTGGTAGCTTACTAAAAATACCGCTCCTCACAAGTTCCCTATTTTTACACTGAAATGAAACAGCAATGAGAAAATGTAAGAGGCTTGGGAACACTGGAGTAGAAAGCAGATTATCTGAAAAAATGAGAATGAGTACAGTGGGGTAAGAACTCAGACACTAGCTAGGACGAGGATCCTGTCATTGAATGGGGAAGGGTAGCAGTGACTCTAACCCAAGTACCATCCCCTGGTTCCCAAATGAGTCTCCCCCAAAGCTGTCTGTGCCAAGTGAGGATGAGAGAAAGACAAGATGGTGGCATATGACCCCCAGCTTGGCTTCCAGTTTGAAAGCTTCCCCCTGAACTCCAGATAACACTGCTGGAAAGATTAATATCTGTTTAGCCATTTCCCATTTTATTACCTGAAGACAAAGGGAAAAAAAAAAGCTATAAATAGATGTCTAACCACACAAATAATTTACATTACTGTCTTCTTTATGAGCATGAAATAATAAAATTAAATTAAATTAAAGCCAATAAGCCTTCAGGATGGTGGTTACTAGGCAAAACTGATATTTACACTCTCTCTGGAAACCAAACTAAAATAAGAAAACTCATCAACCTGGTGTTGGGGGTTCACTATGGAAATTTTTCTGGGTCAAATATTTCACTGAATTTTCAAGTGAAAATTGCATTAGACTGCTTTTTCCTCTTGTAATTTCTTGGGTTATGAGGACCCATGACAGGTAGTTTTTCATTCAAGAGATGCTTCATGGCAGAGCTGTCCTTGCTAGAAGCTTAGTCTAGAGAACAAAGTGGGCCCACTCCCACCTCCCACAGTAAGGATCCTGGATCCCTGAGCCCAGGGACAGAACAGGGGAAAAAGAGAATGAAAATAAGGTAGAGGGAAATATGAAGGCATTCCTCTTGACATCAAGCAGGATGGTACTCCAAGCATTCTAGGGAGAGAAGATTCTATCCTTTGAAAAGAACTCCACAGAAGGAGGTTCCATCACTTCTCTTAATAAACATTTCAGAGCCTCACAATCTTCT
The DNA here is from genome assembly GCF_016433145.1 of Gracilinanus agilis. Classification (NCBI taxonomy): domain Eukaryota; kingdom Metazoa; phylum Chordata; class Mammalia; order Didelphimorphia; family Didelphidae; genus Gracilinanus; species Gracilinanus agilis. The sequence continues at coordinate 488,116,821 of NC_058133.1, read as the reverse complement.
TTGTCAATCAGTTCTTCTGAATATCTAACTTAATTCCTCTGGCTTGAGTTAATATTAGTTATTATGATTTTTCCTTGTTCTGCTTTCAGTGAAAACAGAAAAGTTTGTCATTTTAGGAAAAGGCCATTGCTGTGTAGCCTCAGGAAGTTCTGTTCTTTCCAGGTGAATTTATACTAGTTCTTTTTATTTTTCCTAGTAGGTTTCACATCATCTCCAGTGTTTTATTATGAATTTAAGTCATGGAGCCAAGAATCAATTAATATTCTAGAAAGGCTTTGAGGCAACTAAGTGGCACAGTGGATATAGTGCCAGGAAAGGAGTCAGGAAAACTTATCTTCCTGAGTTCAAATCTGGCCTCAGATACTTCCTAGCTGTGTGACTGTGGGCAAGTCCCTTAACCCTCTTTGCATCAGTTCTTCATTTGTAAAATGAGCTGGTGAAGGAAATGGCAAACCATTCCAGTATCTTTGTCAAGAAAACCCTCAAATAGGGTAATAGAGAGTCAGGCATGATTGAAACAACTGAACAATAACAGTATTAGAGTAATTGAGACTCAAACTATGATTTCATTATTAAAGAACTCCCAGGAGAGGCCACACACTTCTATCATTGCAGATTGGTACTTTTTCTATAACTAAGAGTTGTAGAGTACTGGGACATTAATGATTTGCCCAGGGCACACAGCTCTGATGTGTCAGAGGTAGGGAACTTGAATCCACATCTTTCTGGCTTCAGGTTAATGATCTATCCATTATGCCCCAATAACTCCCAATCAGTTAAAGCCTAGGGAGAGAAAAATATCCCATTGTGGCTCAGAAATATTTCCTGGTTATCTAAGGCTCAAGGTGTGGTCAAATCCTAGCCCTCTAGATGAGGGAAGCTCAGCTGAAACTAATATGCCTCCAAAAATGAAGTCCCTGAGGAGAAACTCTATATACCACACGCTATTGATCTTCTTCCTGGACAATAAGTTGTTTCAACAGCTGTTTGTCATCTTAACAAGCATTGATTAAATGCAGCTTTTAGAGTCTTGGGGAATCTAATGAAGTTAAACAAAGTTAAGGAGCTATTGCTATCAAGGATCTTTAAAAAGCCCAAACTAAAAGATAGATGAGATCTCTATGTGGTGAGGTAGAGGGTAGGATGAAGCAAAGAAAAAGCAGAAGAAATTTTCTTTACTTTTCTTGGAAGCATAGAACCTAAAGGAAAGGTGGACAACCATGTTAGCCAAAGGATGAGAATTTGGCCATGCCTTAGGAAAATCAAAGTCTCTAAAGATAGGTATCATGTAAAACTGGTGATTTTTTGAGTCGTAGAGTTCTTCCACTGACTCAGTATTTCTTTGGAGTTTGCCTGAAAAGTCTCCTTTCAAAAAATTCAGATAGAGGGCAGCTGGGTAGCTCAGTGGAGTGAGAGTCAGGCCTAGAGACAGGAGGTCCTAGGTTCAAATCTGGCCTCAGCCACTTCCCAGCTGTGTGACCCTGGGCAAGTCACTTGATCCCCATTGCCCACCCTTACCACTCTTCTACCTATGAGACAATACACCGAAGTTAAGGGTTAAAAAAAAAAATCACAATCCCTACACTGATGCAGGTTACAGGACACACAGGGCTGCCCATCTTTACACACGTCCTTCTTTAGGTTCCATATATGGAGTTCGCTGGAGGGCTTTCTCCCTCTCCCTCCACAGCAGGGCACTTGGTCTATATTCCAGGTATTCTTTATGGTCAAGCTATCTAAAATATCTGTGGCCTCCCCAGTGACAGTGTTTCTTGTCATCTCGGTTCTAGTTCATCATCGGCAGTTTTCTGAGCAGCCCCCCCGAGTTGCGACTCTTCGATTACGATTACCCTCGCTGGACTGTCCTCCTGGGCTACTGCATCGGGACTTCTTCCTTCATCTGCATCCCTGCCTACATAACTTATCGTTTGATCATCACTCCAGGGACATTTAAGGAGGTACCACTTTTTTCATGTTTTGGGAAAGGACAGTTGGAAAGGGAACAGTCTTTGTGCTATAGCCTTTTTTAAGAGAAATGGGCAAATGACATTAAATTCACCAAGAAGAATTGAATAGTGTATGTTCCTATACAAGTAAAATTTTTGTTTTTTAAAAAATTTCATTATGCCCAAGTACTAAATACAAGGCACCCTAGTATGATCTGGTGATTTGGGGTCAGAGAAGAAATTCTCTTTTGGCTTGCCTACACAGTCCAAAATTAAACAGATCATTGCCCTGCTTTTGGACTGGGATTAAGCTCGCTCTCTTATTCTGTAAGGCCAAAAGTATAATGATATAAAAATTCTGGTGTATACATAGCTCAGGAGGGGGATGATTTAGCCTCCTTCACTCTCCCAAACAAAGAAGCTCCTTCGTCTTCCTGGATCATTGAGGGAGGCAATATCTGAGCCAAGATCGTGGAAGCTCTGGGTATCCTATGCCGAGAAGCAAACCAGTAACTCAAATCACCAACTCCTATGCAGAGGCTCATCCCTCAGGAATATTAGGGAAAAAGAGGTGATTTCCAATAGATTGAAATGTTCAGAAAACAGGGAATTAGTGATGTAATTCTTTTAGATGATCGTCTACTGTTGACAATGTCTGCTGGTAGCTGGCCCCAATAATTAGAACACTGTTAGTACCCTGTAGAGGTCAGGTAACATCAGTCTATTCCTTGGACATATATGGAGCCTCTAACATAATTACAGCCATTTATCTTGAACATAAGTACCACTGCTGGTCACCGGTATGGTGCCAGGCAATAGCACAGGAATAGACCAGCACAAATCCATTTGCATTGCCAATAAAACCACCAAAAGTTCCAGCAGGCTTGCCTTTATCTTGGGTGATGGACAAGTCATTTAACTTTTTGAGTCTGTTTCTCAGCCTATAAAATAGGGATAACAATTGCTCTCACTATCTCACAGGGATATCAAGGATCATGTGAGGACTTGTCAAGAACTTCACAAACCTTAGAGCATGACATAAACGTCAGCTATCATCATCATCATCATTATCATTATTGTTGTTTGTGAAAGTCAGTGGGTTAAAGCCAATGATCCATTAAAATGTCAAAGTAAATTGGAACAGAGAAGAATGAATAGAACTAAAAGGAATTAAAGTTCACAGGATCATGGATTTAGAACTTTGGTTCCAAGGGACCTAGTAAAATGTAAGTTCTTGAGGGCAAGGGCCATCACTCTCATGTATTTGCACAGAGCACACACTTAATAAATGTCGGAATGATCTAATTCTGGTCCACCTCCCTTTTACAGCTGAGAAAAATTGAGGTCCAGAGCAACTTGTCCATGATTACACAGATAATAAGTGGCAGAGGAGGCTCCTCTGACTCTAAATGCAGTATTCTTTCCCTAGAACCACACCACTTCCAATCCTTGTGGAGTTTACAGCATATTAGGGGTATAACACATACACAGGAAATTATAATGTAAAATAGAACTTGTCCATGGTGGTTTAGATCACATAAACGAGGAGAATTCTTTTTTGAACAAAAGAGGTCTAAAGTTAAAGCTAAAATTTATTTCTTCAGCTACTCAGCGTTGTGACTTAACCCTTTCAGGTACTCCTAATAGTCAAGAACACTCATTTTTTTCCCCTTCTCTATTTATAGTAGGGATAGAAAAAATATGTCTCTGCTTAAACCAGTGGACCCCTATGCCCACTCATGAGTCTCAAGGCAGCAACCATGAATCTGAACTCTTTTCAAACCTCTGGGTTGTTTTGTTTAGTTTGCAACTTTACCCTACGTAGTAGCATCTGGAGGCAAATTCTACAATGTGGTCGGGATAATGCTTCTGGAGGGAAATCATCATCTGTGGCAAATGTTCCAGACAGAGAGAATCTGGCCCACAGAGGGAAACAGGGGGCCAGATTTCACTTGAGAAAATGTATCCCTTTTGTCCTACTTGTTAGCATAGACTTTAGGGCTAAATCTCTTTTGGAGTCACCATTTAAAAGTATTTGGTTCTTTGCCTGTTAAATCTCAGGCAAATGATCGGCATATTACCTATTATTAGATATAGTAGTCTAATTGAACGTCATTTTCTTAGTGAAAACAACAGTTTTTCAGAGATATTTCCATCAGAATCATTATGGTGGCCACTATTAGAGGGAATGATTAAATAGTGAAAAAACATAACTATCGAGGGTTGCCTTAGACTACATACACACGCCTTATCCTTACATGGACCATTGTATCAGGGTATTTGATTGCCAACTTTAAATGCAAGAGACATGTCTGTTTACAAACATAGTTCTGGATTTAGATCTTTACCTACAGGAAAAACTGGATGCTTCTGGGATCCTAATGAGGAATTCTCTGTCTTCGAGGGGATACGGGCCTTAGAGAGCAGGGTTTTAACCTCAGCCAGCCACTGTCCCTGTCTTTTGAACTTCCACAGGGTGATCCAGGGACACAATATTAGAGGCATTTTTAATACAAAGGGTATGATTTTATGAACTACATTTATTGAGGAGGGAGCGTTTCCAATTCCCTGGGGTACTTGCTGTTAAAGGGAAAAAACAACAACTTGTAGGAACTGAGGATGGGGAGGATCAAAGAAGCTAAAAGATGGTAGAGGTGCCCTGCGTATTGAACTGGTTAGGACACTCACTGTTCACAGGAAGAAGGTGAGTGGTAAGAAATCATCCCAAGTCCTACATGTTTTTCCAATGCCCAAAGTAGACAAAGACACATGACAGAGGTTGTCTAAATAAATGTTTATTGATGCGGTGAAAGATGTTTTCGGAGTTAGCTCTGTCTACCAGAGATGCATGCTCTCTTGGTCAAGGAAGATTTTACTTCAGTAATTTTATAAAGCTGTTTGTTTTTCCTCTCCTGCACACTGATGCTGAGCTTAAAGGGTGGTCTGTCTGTTTTCCACTTACAGACCCCAAGTGTGTTTGAAACCAGTCCTAACAGCTCTACTGGATTTCTAGGGTGGAGGGGGTCTTAACATTTTAATATCTAATATCATGAAGACAACCACATGAAAATGGATTAAAGGCACTGGAACCAGAAGTAACAGAATAATTCCTCTCAATTTCATTTTCATTGCTGCTAAATTATTTATTTGCAATTCTTATGCATTTGAACTAAAGCACTTAACTGTCTTACCTTGACTTTCCTTACTGTTATAATCATACCTATTACTTATTTCCTTATACTCGAGTTCAAAGTGCCACCTTCATCCTGCTTAGGAGATGGTTTCTTTGCCATTCTGGATCATTGGTGACTCCCAAACTATAAGCTGGAAATGCCTCTCAAACTGTGAATAATATTATGGCTTCCTGGGGGGTTTAAGTGCCATTTCAAAGAGTTCTAGTCTGTTTTAATGTTTATTGTGACATTAAAAGGCTTCTTAAAAAAACGATATATTTTCTCCTTAACAGCGAATTCTTAAAAGTATCACTCCGGAAACACCTACAGAAATTCCCTTTGGGGACCTCCGCTTGCATGCTGTGTAGCCAGTAATGGACACGAGGAAAAAGCTTCTCTATCAACTCCTGCCCTCTACTCATCACCCATTACCCTCCTCCCCACCAAGTGAACCGAGTTTCCAGCTGAGCCAAGGAATGAGGACATTCTTCCTAGAGACCCAGCTTCCAAAAGACACCGGTGCCTGGAATCTCGCGACCGCCAGCCTTCGTTTTCACCTCATTCTAGGGAATCCGCTGGGCCCTTACCAACCTCAACTCAGCAACTACACCGAAACCAGTTCATTTTGGATGTGGGAGGCTTTTGTGGTGTGTATGTGACTGCCGTCGCGTATGAACGGGTGAAAGGGAGAATGTGAACCGCTAGTAACCAATAGCACCAGTTAGGATGACATTTAGTCTCGCGTCTGTGTGTGTGTCCTCTCAATGTGATTATTTGTGTCAGACCCTACTGTGTTTGCTTTTAAGGGTTTCCCTGTCAAATGAGTGTACAAATCGTGTAGGACGACACAGAAATTGTTCTGATAGCCATATATTCTCCAAGGAATGCAGAATCTGGAGCTGGAAACTAATGGAACTCTCTAACCAGGGCTGTGGGTCTCGTGGGGGGAGTTGTGGAAAGCTCACATGAAGGTGCTGTGTGTATGTGAGTGGGTAGGTGGACTGACACGCTGCCATTATAGTGAACGTGTATCTGTCTCTCTTTTTCATGATTCTAATGCTTTCTGGCACTTTACAAACAAATACGTCATCTTTGTTTTTCTTATAGCCACAGATTTAACACAGACATGCTTCAAATGGATAGATTCTATAAGATACTCAACCTTCTTTTCCTGTGCTTTGGATGCCCCTCCTTGGTGGATGCCCCATACATTCGCCCCCAGGAACACATGCACAAACACAGACTCACGCGTCGTCACCCTCCCTCTCTTTTCCCACCACCCCTTCATGATGACACTCAACAAACGAGTCTGGCTCCTTTCCTCCTGTTCTGCCTCCCATTTAAGCTGTCTCTGAGGGTAGATGCCAGAACCTTTCCTTCCACTTCTATTGTTCTCCAAATAAGTAACTAGGAATAGAAAGAGGAATCCTATGAGCATGCTCCATTGTTTTTCCTGCCCTATGCTTCTTGGAGGGAACGTTGGGAAACAAAGAAATGGGATACAATTTTGCATGAGGTGCCATGAAGTCTAGTTCTGGCCCAGGCGCGCATCCCTAAACCGAAAGAGTCACTTCTCTGGTCTTTTTTATCAACCTTATATTTTCCTTCCTCCTTTTTCCCCCCCTCCCAGTTGCCTCATCCTGATTTTTCCTAACTGTCCTTCATTTCCTACTGCTGAAAGGAAAGAAGGTGCCTGAGGCTTAAGCTGTCCAAATGGCTTATAAAATCATAAAACACAGAGGCAAAATCCCCTTGTAATCAGGTTCTCTTCATTCTCTAGGGCTTGTTACCATTAAGTAGGACATCTTTCAAGCTATCTATAATTGCCAAATCATCTTTGAAAACAACAGGAAATTCACCTGATGAGTCCTAGGTAGTTATTCTAACAGTAAAGAGACCTGTAATAGATTTCAGCTGTTTTTCTCATAACCCAATTTAGTGAAATTTGTTTTAGCTCAAACTAATGGGCAACACACCAATTTTCTGCTATCCTGCTGGCCTGCCTATAGCAGACAGAGTCAAGCAGTAAACTAGTAAAGAGGCCAACGTGCTTTAAAATACATTTTAAAAGTGTGAGAGACAAAAAGTCATGCTCTCTCTTTAAAGTTCTTTGGAGTGTGGTCCAGAAACAGATATCAGAAAGATCCAGATCTGTGTATGAAGGGCCATGGGGTTTCAGGATCTGTATTTGTCAGGAATAGGATATAAAAGAGGAATGGTACAGCCTAGGAGAATCAATAGACAAGATTCTTGGTTAAGCTAACATTTTCTATGGAAAAGAGAAAAAGCCCCAAACAAATCCTAGCCACAGGTTTTAGTGAAGAAAGTGTTTCCCGGAGCCAGGAGAACTGATAAATTAGCCATTGGAATTCCTTTTCTATAGAGAGGAATACTCTATAACCAGAGACTAATCTGAGTGGCCTGGGTGGTCGTCGGATGCAAAGAATGAAACAGACTGGAAGCACGGCTTGTTAGCTCACTGTACTTCAAAAAATACTGAAGTAGCCACTTCATTATAAAGGAAATTAAAGATCCCATTCCCCCAAAAGCCAAGAAAGTTTCCCACAGTTACAGAGAGCAAGATTTTTACTATAGTCAAAACAAAAGCCTTAGAAGCCTCCAAGGCGTAGACAAAAACCTATGCTAAACTATCAACTAAAGATAACATGTGTTATCTTTAAGTAGAGCCTGGGACATCTCCGTTAGGTCGGAAAGCCCCGTCAGTTTCTCGGCCTTGATGGTATTAAACAATTTTTTGAGCCTCATTATTTTACTTTAATTCTGGGCAAAATGCCCTGCCAAGGGTTCGGCCTTGGCCGTACCAGCCATCTGCGTTCTCGGGTAAAGGGGAACAGAGTTAGCCCCCTCCTGCTGGCGTGCTGAGAGCCCAAAGCTTTTTTAATAAGACTATATTGTATTTTGAAGGAAGGTGAGAATTATGAAAGGAATCAAAAGAGGAATCTCAGATTTTTATCTTAGATATCCCACACCTGTCTTGTCCCATAAATAGGGCAGAAAGATAATACACGGCTCTGCCGGTCTGTATTGTTCTTTTGAGGGGGTCCAGATAAAAATATCTACTTGAGATTCTAATTTCTCTTAATAGCTCCTGACACTTTTCCTCCCCATTTCAGGCCTTTTTAGATGGACCAGAGGAAATGGCTTCTATTTTGAGGGGAATTTTGCATTAGTAAGTATAATATTAATGTAAAACAAAGAATCTTATAGACAACCCAAATCTAATGTAGCATTTGAGTAAAGGCAAATTAAAAAAAAAAAAACAACCCACTAGTATTTGAACAAGAAAAGTAAATTGTTAAGATTAATTTTTCTGTTTACTGTGAAATCTTGTAATAATCCCTAAACAAAAATTAAATGCTCAGGCTTCACCACCTGTGAAAATGGAATCACCTTTGCCAAGCCTCGGGCCAGCAAAATACTTGCGGAAATGCATAAACGGGGTTCTAGGATTGTCTTTGCCTTTGACAGGTGTGAGTCATTCCTCCCTCTACTGATTTTCTAAACCTGGTATCACTCATTTCAAAACTTGACTAAGTGAAAGATTTTCCAGTTCAAATACTTCTCCAAAAAAATCTCTCCAACTGGCTTCAGACTTAGTGGCTTAAAATGGCTTAAAGGAAGGTTCTTGTTTTTTTCTTACATGTGGTGAAGGACTGAATAAGTGCATAGCATCAATTATGAGAGTAGGATTTGTACCCATTCTAGTACAATAAAATCGGGAGCCAAGCAGTGGCTTAATTGAATGGTGGACTCAATGTACACATAACTAGGCATATAATATATAATATATATAATACTTGCTAACTATGATGGCTCAGTGTTGAAACCCAAACTGCTGCTGGCTGCTTTTGTTACTCTCCTTTTTACCCATAAATCAACAAGCGGTGTTGGGGGTGATGCCTTTGTTTAAACTTGTATCCATCTTGTACCTGAGTTGTCCAGGAAGACTTTTTCTCTTCTCTGTGTTAAGGGCGCAGAAAGTGGGAGAAAGGAGAAGGAAAAAGAAAGGGAAGGGAGAGCAGCTGCTTTACAAAGAAAACATGCGGATTGCACGTCCTAACTAGAGAAGTACAAGCAAAATAACCTGAAGCAACAAGTTGTGCATTCCTAATCATGGAACCTGCAAAGTATGTCTTACGGGAGAAAAGTGCTTCAGAATGAGTTTTACCTTCTGGAAAGGCATAGTTCATGCTCCTTGCAATAGTTAGGAAATAACATTTATAATCTAAACAAGGGATAAGAGTGAGATTGTGCAGGGTGTACTCCTGCCGTGTACATATCTTCTTCAAACTCCAGCCTTTCCGTGTGGTTTTCCCATTTGTACCTAAGAGTCAATGATGTATTTTATTAAAAATTCTTTATGCCAAATTTACTCCTTTGGGAAGAATCCTCCAGCTCCCCAAGTCTCATACTTCTGCCATTGCAGCTATGGTATATGGGCTTTTTTCTTTATTGCTAATCTGTGTTTCCAGAGTTTTAAGATAATGAAACAATCTGGCATCTCATAAAGTTCAGCCACACTCCATTAGGAGCTGCTAAAAACTCAGTGACTTCATAAGGAGTTCATCTCTCTGTTCCTCTTGGGATCTGGAAGTTTCTAAGGAAGGGTGGGCTTGCAAACTTTAGTTTTCCCCAAGTGATCACACAAACCACTTTCACCATTTGGTTCAGCAGATACCTACTCTAATGGAGAAGGAAAACATTAAAGAGGGTGTCCTAAGTACTTTCTGCACTTAAGTTTTGTAAGCTTGGAGTCTGTTCAGTCAGCATCTGCCTGAGGCAGGCCATCCCATGATTTTCAGGCTCCTGACAGAGAAGCCCCTTTCTTGGAAAATTACTCAAAGGGTTATCCCCAATTAAGACAATCCTCTAATCCCCAATACATCTCATGCTAAGTTGCTTTACATACACTGTGCAAGTATTTAAATCATCAAAATATCTATTACTGGATGGCCTACTTCCATTTGGCAAAATGTCTGTGAGCTTTTGCCCAACATGAGGGAAAAAATCAGGCTGTTTAAATTCAGAAGACTCTAGGATAGTTAATTTGTCAAAAAGCAAGAGAATAAAAGAGATGACAACTCAAAGTCCCTTCTAGGCCTAAGACTCTACGCTTTAGGATTCAAACCATGGTTGTGAATTTATTTTGTAGTCATCTGTAAATTGCCCAATGTCTACAAGATTACCTTTGGGTAATAGCATCCCAAGGTTCCCCACTCTTCTTGCTAGTTCTGAATTCTCTCTAATACTGTCTAAGAACAAGAACTGCATATTTGCATATATAAAGCCATTCCTCACTGCCGACTCCCAAGTAAACTGACATTTCATGGTCCTAAAACAGAATCACAGGGCAGCATAGCCCCTTGAGTCTACTTTCAATCTCAGGAAAATCTGAGATGGACTTAATCATCTAGGCATTTAGTCATAGGCTGCTTTCCATGAGACCATCAAGAAAACCTATTGTGCCACAGCACTCCTAACAAGGAACATTTCAGGATTTAGCAAAACTAAAGCTACATAATGATTTTTTAACCCAAATGCCAATGCTTCAAAAAATAATGAAAGAGCTAATAATACTAACAAATAATTATTCAAAATACATATCACCATGTCTTTGGCCAAACTCTAAATAGAACTGTAAACCAGTTTAAGAAAACCTAATATATATATGTATATGTATACATACAAGTGTGTGTACACACACACACACACACACACACACACACACACACATATATTCTTATTCACAACAGAGAGCTAGTAGGGGCTGCACATTTTCTTTACAAAAAAGATTCACCAAACACAGGTTCCTCTAAATTGTCAGTTGACTCACTGAAAATATTTTGAACTATAAATAACTTTCTAGAAACTCTTCTATTGTATAAAGCAAGTAACCTGTGAGGTGCTTCATACTTGGAATGTTATATTTAAGTACACTAGAGAAAGATTTCTCTCCCCCGCTCCCCTCCATCTTTAACCTTCTTCTTCTACCCACCACTGACTAAGCCTGAGAAATGTTCTTCACATTAAAGAGGGGTCACAAAGAAACTAGCAAAGGTTTGGTTCTTTTTAAAGTGAGGAGCACGCTTATTTTCAAGCTGTAGTAACTGAATTAGCCTGGCATTTTGGTTATACAAACCCTGAACATTTTCTCCCACACCATGTTCATGGTGCACCTGTATTAATTTATGCAGCCATTTAGATATAAATGTTCGAAGATAGATTGTAAGTCAACAGTATGTGCCTTGTTCTGTTAACTGTTATTGTAATAAATTTCAGATCGTAATAAATGAACAGTTTCTGTCTTCTATCTTCTCTGAAGATTAAGCTTTATCAGCCCAAGTTTCATTTTTAACTTCAAAGGGTCAAAACATCTACAGTCACTTTCTTAAAATACAAATCTCATAACATTCATAAATAAATATAAATACAAATTCAGGGTTAAAAAAAACCTTAGTTGGGAACATTACATTTGAATAAATATCAGTAAGGGATTATATCTGAATATGTACCTTTCTTCTCTTATTAGATTATAAACTTCTTGAGGGCAAGGATGTATCTTACTCATTTTTAGATCCCCCACAGAGCCTAGAACATAGGATCATAAATACAGACTTGGAAGGTACTCAAGGGCTATCTATTTTCCATACCCTCATTTTACATATAAAGAAACTAAGGTCTAGAAAAGGTTAAATGATGAGTCTTAGGTCACACAAGTAGTTCAAAGTCCCAGGTGGGATTAAAACTCAGGTTCTTAAACTCCAGTCAGGCTCTGTTCACTGTGACAAATGCTTCATAAAATTCAGATTAGTGAACATTAAAATTATACTTAACATCTTTCATGGATCCATAGCTGCCTCCTTTTTTTTTTTTTTTTTTAATTAAAAGGAGAAAAGCACTAGGAAATCCAGGAGATTCAGAGATCAGGTACTACATCTTGCATACACATATACCTATTCAGAGACTGATATGCTATGCTTTTAAAACAAAGAGGCTAACATTTTCCTCAAAAACATAAAATCATCTACTTATCATTAATGTGCAGTCTTGGTACATCATTGTTTGGTGGGGGCCTGGGAAATTCAGAATGTAATTCAACTCAGTTCTGGAATATGTTTAACTGAAAAAAAAAGTATTTTTATTTCTAGAAGAGGGCACAATTATCTACTGTACTGTGCATAGTAGCAAGCTGGTACATTTATTCAGAGATGAGTAGAGTAAGACGCAGTCCTTGCCCTTGTGAAGCTTACAATCTGCTAGCAGTACTGCATTCATTGCAAAACTTCTAACCATCTTGTGTAATAGGTGCCTAAGGAGCTAGTCTTATCAGGCCATCCCTGCTCACCAAGCCCAAACATGGACCAGATACTGCCAAATTCAATGCAAAAAGGACTGTTCCTAGGCTGGGCTCTCATAGCATCTGGGGCTTTTTAGTTGCTGCTAGTGTTTTCTCTACAGCAGGAAGCCCATATCCTAGCTAAAGGACTTCAACTAAAGCTATTCAAAAGCAAAGGAACCAGCTAACATTGCAGGTGCTTTACTTGGGAGTTCAGAAACTTTAGAGGTAACCCGTTTTGATTTTAGTTCTCATCCCTCTCCCCTGCTCCTCCCAATGAGTTTGTTTGAGGGCAAGTCATCATATATGGACTGAACATACGGACTATTTTGTCAGTTCAATTTGAATGTGCTTTACTTTTGTTGTTCAGTCGTTTCAGTCACATCCAACTCTTTGTGACCTCTTGGCAAAGAATCTTCTCCAGCTCATTTTACAGATGAGGAAATAGAGGCAAAGAGGGTTAAATGTAATTTAATGCTAATTTCCCAAGCAGGCCAGTAATACTCAGAGGAATGTATTCAAAAAACCATAAGGGAAAGGGCAGGCAGGGAGAAAGATACTTAAATGATATTTTAATCTAAAATAGGTCAAGATTAAACTAGAGTACAAGATGGTCATGCCTTTGATCTTGCCAATCACCTACAAATGTACTCCCCTCCATGATCAGAAATTCTGGAATCCTCTTGTCCAACCATCATCTGCTAGTTTTCCTCTTCTCCCTCTGCCTTCCCTTATATTACCCTACTTTTCATCTTCCCCTTGACCTTCAATCCCTTGATTCCTCAGTTCTCTCCCAGGCCATCTCCCTGAGCTAGTCTTCTCCCCATTTTAACCCCATGGTGAAATCTACACCATCCATCTCTTTTGAACTCTTAGGCCCCTTATATCACTGATTATGCTCAGACAACCTCAGCCTAGGATCACTCCCACCATTCGCTGCCTTTATTCCTATGAACAATGGTGAAATGAAGATGGAGAAAATCATTGAACCATTCTGACTGGGTCCACTACAAATTTGTTACACAGTCTCAACTGGGCCCTCACTGATGCTTAGCAATCCTCCTCTATTTCCCTTATGAAGTCACTCTCCCATTCCCCAGAGTCATCCTTCCAAATCTTTTCATCCTTCTTCAAACCTCCCATGGCTCCCCCCTTCTCCCCTCTCTCATCTGAGAACCTTGCCTCATGTTTTACAGAAAAAAAAGTGGAAGCCATTCACCCTAAAGTCCCTCCTTCTCCTCTCATCCAAGTGCCTTCTGCCACTCTCTCTTACCTCAACTCTCTCACATGAAGTGGCCTTGCTCCTTTACCAAGGCTAACCCCTCTGCTTATTGGTCATTTCATCCCATCCCATCTCCTCCGTCAGACTGCTTCCTCCATCATCCCCACTTCTTTCACCTATTTTCAATCTTCCCCTCTCTCCTGGCACATTTAACACGGCCTAAGAATATACCCATGTCTCTCCTATCCTGAAAACCTGACTTAATTCTTTCATCACTACTATGGTCTTACACCTCCTCTGCCCTTTGTATCTAGACTCAAAAAAGGCTGTCTATGATAAATGCCTCCACTTCATCCCCTCACACTCTTTTCTGAAACCCTTAGAATCCGGTGTCTGACATTATTGCACTGAAAGTGCTCTCTCCAAAATGACTAATGATCTCTTAGCTGCCAAATCAAACGGTCTTTTCTTGATCTTCATTTGCTCTGTAGCCACTGACCCTGCTGATTCCCCTCTCCTTGGTTCAGGGTCCCCCTTCTCTCCTAGTTCTTCTTGCTCCTTTCTCTCCTTTGCTGGACCTTCTCCAGATCATGCCCTTTAACCATGGGTGTCCCTCGGGATTCTGTTCTGGACCCTCTTTTCTTCCTCTGCACACCTTCATTTGGTGATCTCATCCATTCCGATGGCCTTAGATCTCTATGCGGAAGATTCTCAAATCTATCTATGCTGCCCCCGTCTCACTTTGCCAACTGCCTTTCTGATGTCTCAAGGCGGATGTTCAGTAGACATTTTAAATTCAACATGCCCAAAGCCAATCTCATTATCTTTCTCCGTAACGCCGCCCCCCATATTACTGTACAGGGTAACACCGTGCCCAGTCCCTCCCGCTCACCAGCTAGCACTCATCAAGGATGCCTCTGTCTCCGCCTCCCACATCCACGCTGTGACCAAGCCCTGCTGATTTCGCCTTTGTAGCATCTCTTGAATCTGCCCACATCACCTCCCATCTGGACCGCTGCAGTAGTCTAGTGCTGGTGGGCCTGCCTGCCTCAAGTCTCTCCCCACTCCAGCCACTCCAGTGATTTTTCTAAACTGTAGATGTGCTCACACCTCCATTCAATACTCCACCAGAATCCAATATAAGATATCCTGTTTGGCATTTGGAGCCCTTTCTAGCCTGGTCTCCCCGTACCTTTGCAGGGTTCTTACACCTTGCTACCTGCTGTGTTCTCTTTGGGCTGGGGACACAGGGCTTCTTGATTATTCCTGTCTCTCAACTCACAGCATCTTCTTTGGCTCTCTCTCATGCCTGGATTACTCTCCCCTCTGAACCCTGGCTTCCTTTAAGTCTCAACTAAAATCCTACCTTCTATGGGAGTCTTCCCCAACTCCTCTTAACTCTTTCCTATTCAGCCTGTATAGAACAAGCATTGTATAGATTATTTGTTTGCATGCTATCTCCTATTGGATTGTGGGCTCTTTGGGGGCAGGTGCTGTCTTTTGCCTTTCTCTGTCCCTAGTGCCTGGCACACAGTAGGAGCTCAGTAAACGTCAGCTGAATAAATGAAGGGGTAACTAATGGCTCAAATTCATTCCCATAAATTATCCTGAAGAATCTTGCCAAGATCACAGTCACTAACAATGACCTTCCATCCTATCAGGAGGCAGCAAAGTACAGCAGAACGAGCTGGGTCTTAAGAGTTAGGACCTCGCTAAACAGCTGTGTGACCTTGGTCAAGTCGTTTAACTTTGGCCAGCCTCAGTTTCCTCATCCTTAGGATGGGGCCAGTAATATGTAACTAGAGTGAGTTATGTTTATGTGGTACTTCAGATTTGAATCCTGTTTGTACTCATTAGGCCTTCTAATCCTACAATGACCTTCTAGGTTAGTAGGGCTGGTAGCATTCTCTCCACTTTACAAATAAACTGAGGCTGGGAGGAGCCCCCTGCCTAGCCAGTAACAGAATGAGGAAGCTAAAGCCCAGGACATATTTGTACCCCCATCACACAGCCTCTAATGGGGCATCATGGTGCCTGAAGTCCAGCGGTGGGCGCCAGTGCGCCTGGGCACAGAACAGGGTCCCGGGAGGGCCCAGTTCTGATCCTGACACAAGGCGTATGCTATGCCTGGCCCTCTCGTGGCTCCCGCATGGAAATCCTGGTGTCTCCCTTCACATTTTATAGCTGCTTAAATCCACACCTGGACTTTGTAAAATGAACAGCACCTACACCAGTCAGCAGTATTAAGCTGGCTCCTGTTTGAAATAGGATTTTCCGCCACTTCAGTTATGGCTATCCACTGGGAGTGGGCTATCCATTGCCCAGCATATAAAGACACGGGGACACCCTGGCAAATCGTGGGTCAATAATGTGAACTGGCCAGAGTCGCTGGTCAAGTGCCAAAAAGATACCCACACTGCTGTGGTCACTTGTATACAGCCCATGATGGCTGCCAAATATCATGAGCATTTGGCCAAATGTATAAAAGCTGGAGAAGTCCATTTTTCACTTAAAACTGAACACAAGGACATTTTTATTTACATTAAATTACAATATGCTAGAAACATGTGTAAGTCTCCTTCCTACCCCCAACCCCCCCCCAAAAAAGGACCACCCCTCCCTGCTCTCCCCCAGCCAGGCAACTAACTGCTGCCACTGGGTGACCCTCAGTCCTCTTCTTTCTCGATGTAGGTTTTGGCACCAACACGAGCCATCTGCCTGGCCAGGTACCGGTCTCTTGCTGACATGACAGTCTCTTTGTTGCTGCGCTTTGCAAACTTGCTCAGTGTCTCAGGAGGCTTCTCCTCTCCTCCCTCCTCTGGCCGGCGCTTTGACTCCTGTGATCCTTTGGGGCTGGGGGCCCTCTCTGAGGCTCCCCCACTGCTGGAGCCTTCCTCCCCACACAGCCTGTCCTGTGCTCCAGAATCAGAGTGGCTTTCCTCCCTCTCTTGAGCCTGCTCCAAAGGTCTGGTGCTTGGCTCCCTCTCTCTGCACTTCTCCTGCCCATCTCTCTTCCCCTCCATATGGCCTTTGCCCCTGTCCTTGGTCTCCCCCCTCTCCTCATCATGCAGCTCTTCACTGTTTCTTGGTCTAACCCTTTCTCGTCCCCTGGAGGGCTGCTTCTCCCTCTCCTCCTCCTGCCTGTGCTCTCGGTCCATCCTTCTCTCTCTTCTCTCTCTATCTTCCTGTTCTCGCCTCTTGTAGATGTGGTCTTTATTGCTGTCCTCCCTGGACCTGTGCTGATCTGGTTTTTCTTTATGGTGACCACTTTCAGGACGTCTGTCTGGCTCTCTGACGTGGCTCTTATGGCTACGGTCCTGATGCTGGTCACCTCTCTCCCTCATCACTGTCCTGGAGCCCTTGGTATGGCTCCGGCTCTGGTGGCCTCTGTCCTCCCCCGAGGAGCTGGAGTGGGCTTGACTCCTTTCACTCTGGTGGCCGCTCTCATTCCTGTGGATCCATTGACTCTTGTCTTCAGTTCTGTCATCATCTTCACTGCTGTCCGCATCAAGGTCACTGTCTGCATCAGGGTTTCCATCTTCTTTCACTCTGGTTTTGGTTATAGCTCTATTGACTGGGACTCTGTGGTCTGGATTTAATTCATCAGAATAACCCCGTGGCTTCTCCTCCTTTATCCTAGAACTTTAGAAAAATGGATAGTTGTAAAATCACACTGTCAGCTACAGAAGAAATGAAAGGTTCACACAATTTTTCTCAATCTTGGAATCATTCCCCTAAAGAACTCCTTAGACTTCCTTTCTCTACAAATGTGAGTGAGAGGGGCTGAAAGCCATCTCATGGGTTAACATCTGCAAGGCAACAGCACCCACTTTTCTGACCTGTCAACTCTTATTAAAGCTAAAGGAGGAGGAATGATCCTTCTACGTATGGGCTGCTATACACAGATCGTCTAGTCCTCAGTTTTTTTGTAAGGCACTGAAATAAAAAGACTAATCTGGAAAGTCTGGGGTTCTAGTTATAATTTCATGAGCTTCACAGAAGAAATTTCGGGGCATGGGTCTCCATCAGATTTGGGGGGGAAGAAGGTTGTTAAATAGAATTAAGTCTGAAAAATGGAATTTCATATCAGTAGCAAAAAAAAAAAAATCACCTGAAAACAAGTTTTTTGCAACAATGAGGCAAGATCCCATATCCTGGTCATTATACTGTATCCCTTGCTAAGTTCACCGTGCTTGTGGGTACAGTGACACCAACTTCCTGACCAAGAGCTCAGTATTTATTAGAACAAAGCAGGAAATGTATGGTGCAAGTTATGTACTGATATTACAATTGAACTAAGCTAAAATAATTTAAATGTTTTACATTTTCACAGCTGATAAGTGTGGTGGATTCATTTACTTTCCCGCAAGTTCATTTTTACTAATCACACTGATACAGTAACAGCTTGTGGTTCTCCAGGAATTGCTGGCAGAGAAGCTGCATGAAAGACTTGCTGATAGTTTGGAATACTATTATAATGTTCGGAGAAGTTGTATTACATAAATGGGTGTGGGAGTGCTCAATTGGCCTCAGATCTATTTCTGGATGAAACTCATAGGAAAGTCAGAATGTAGTACAAATCCCAGTCAGGATTTGACTTTCTAAACACTTTTTAAAAATCACACTTTTCCTGCAATCAGACATTACGGTCTGGGGAAAAAGGCACAAGCGAAATCAACTCTGCTTCCCAGCCTTCATTTAGACACTGGTCTTCCAAATCATGCTGCCTATCGGGAGAACAAGTTGGTTTGAAAAGAATTTAATGACAAATTCTCTCTTTTGACTGTATCTAAACAATTAGGAGTATCATCATCTATTGTTCATATACATGCCCCTACAGCTGGGTTTGCTACTGTACAATGATCACATTCTTGATCACAAAGAGAATGTTTCCCCATTATAGACCTTTTGAAAACAAAATCTGAAAACACTGATCTGGGACTCATAGCATTAATATGACACCTTCCCCTTCATATTAAAAACAGAAGTGTTTCTGGTTGCTTTCTAAGGCCAGCAGTTGTGAAAAGATAGCATGGCTAACTGGAAAGAAGGGTAGGGTTAGGAGAACAAGGGCAAATCCACCTCACACACTTCCTGTCTGTGGAACCCCAGGCCAGACACAATCTCTGAGAGCTCTGGTTTCCTCAATGGTAAAACAGAAATAATGATAATAATCCTCATTACCCTCCTCATGGAGTGTTAGAAGACAACACTTTACAATCTTAAAGTGTGACTGACAGAGACATGTTGTTGTTGTCATCATCACCACCACCACCACCACCACCACCACCACCACCACCACCACCACCATCTTCAAAAGGAGCCATTGTCTTCCCAGGCTCCTCCATACAAGCACAAAAATGTTCACTCAGAAGCTCAGTCACACATTCATTAAATTATCATTTCCTGCCTGCTTCCATTCGTAGAGATGCCAAACCTTAGGCCCTGGCAATGAGTTCATCTAAATGACTCTCTGGCCTGTCTGAGGCTCCAGCTGCCAAGTGAGACTGACCCTAGTGAATACAGGACTAGGTAAGGCCCTTCTCAGGCTTGATTCGAAGTGAAGAGAAGGTGCAGATGCCTGGCCTGGGCTACGCCTGAGCATGTGTGCTATGAGTCTCAGGAGGACCCTCCCAGCTAGAGGACCGAGATGACTTTCTTTGTCCTTCAAAGGAGTCCCATGAGGTAGCCATTAAAAACAGTCCACAGCATCTCCTCAGAAACTGTGAGGATTCACTGCCTACCTAACTTCCCGAAGGCTGCATTCAGGCACTTCTTCTTCTCCAACTGCTTGATTTAAAAGATGCCTATAAAATCCACTGAGGTCTTTCTGCTTGGTTACATCCAGACGAGCTAGGCAGAAACCAAAAATACATGATCAATGGCATAACAATGACTGACATAAAGAAAGAGCTCAAGAGTCTATAAAGGTATTAGCATTCCCATTTTATAGAGAAGGAAATTGAGACTTGAGAAACTAATAAACAGCCAACAAGGGGCTAAGTGGAGACAGACGGAGAAAAGAGACAAGATGGGGCAGCGGAAAGGACACTGGGCGTGAAGTAAAGATATGGAGGTTTGCATATTACATGTACCTTTGTAGCTAAGTCAACTATTTAGTTTTTTCAACTCTAAAATGGGAGAAAATGTGAATACTTGCATCCTACTTTAAGGGGCTTTTGTGAGAAAAGCACTTTTTGGGGGGGTACAACATCCAGATCTCTGTGTCTATGTCTGTAAGACCTGCTGAACACTACTGATGTGAACTCTGGTTTCTGTCAGAGAGAAAGAGAAAGATTCAAGTAGCACATGGAGAGATAAATTCTTCCAGATGCTTCTTTCTTCTGGGTTGAATTAGCTTATTCAGCAAATCATGTGCTGACTTACTATATGAATTGGGACATAAGAAATGAAGGATAGGGTAGATATGAAGAGAATTCAATGAAATGACACAGAGGAAGCAAGCAGAACCAAGTGAACAAAAAACGTAACAACTTGATCACCACAATAATACAGGGAAGAGAAACAACTTGGAAAGATCTCAGAATTTTGACCGAAGGGGCCAATCATGACTCTGAAAGACAATGATGAAATACACCTCCCATCTCTTTGCAGAGTCAACAGACTAGAGGTATAAAACCAGATGGGCCAACGTGTTGATTGGTTTGACTTGACAAGACATTTGTTCTCAGGGAAGACTTCTATTTGGGGAGAGGAGGGAAGGGAGGTTGGTGAAGAGTGATGAAGAGAAAAAAGAGCACCACTAAAGCTTGTAAAAAGGATGGAGCATGGATGGAAGGGATGAGCACCAAAAGGACACAAATGGAGCCATGTAGTACTATTTTGTTAAGCATGTATGTGTGTGGGTGCACAGGTGTGGGTATATATTTTAAAAACTTCAGAGAAATTCATGCAGCCCACTTCCCTGCTCTTCATGTTCTAAAGTTCTAAAGTTTTTGTGAGTGTTAAATTCCTAATAAAAAAAGAACATTTTAAGTTGTATGTTGCATGATATTGTGAGAGCAAATTTGCTGACTATTCAATTCAGCAACAAAGGGCAGCCCTCTCTGGTTTCCTCCTCCCTCCATTTCCTCACAGCTGGGCCTGGCCCATGAAGCTCACCTTCCAGGGCAGCAGCTCTCCTCTCTCTTTCAGCTTCCTCAGCTCTCTCCTGAAGCTTCTTTTTATATGCAGATGTCACAAATGCCTCTTTATCATCAAATTCTCCCTTTTCCATTTCTCTTTCTTTCTGGATTTTCTTTTCCATTCTTTTCTCTTGCTCCTTTTTTCTTATCTCAACTGCTTTTAGCAGGCTGTGGATATACTTAGGCTGAAAGAAAAATATGTCATGGATAGCTTAAAGGAGTGTTAAAGACCCTTCTAATTAACAACTAAAGTTAAAGTTGTTCTAAAGAACAACTGCCAATATATTTATATAGTGCCTACTATATGCTAGGCACTGTGCTAAAAGCTTTACAACTCTTCTTTTACTGGATTTCCCATAACAACCCTAGGAGGCAGGTGTTATTATTCTCATTTTATAGATGAGGAAACTGAGGCAAACAGGGTCCAGTAACTTGTCCAAGGTCACATAGTTAAGAAGTGTCTGAAGTTGGATTTGAACTTGAGCAGAAAGTTTTAAAATTTAGGCTGGAACTAGAACTATATTCAAAGAAAAGCTAAACCTAGAAAGTGATGATATAAAACTATTGCTATTTCCTCCATATTTTTTGTGTTGTCTTCATCTCTGGATTCTTCTCCTCCTACCAAATATGCTATTTAGTGGAGACATCTTTGTTTTTTAAAATCCTTGCTAAGTACTGGTTCCAAGGCAGAAGGGTAGTAAGGGTTAAGCAATAGGGGTTAAGTGACTTGCCCAGAGTTGCATACCCATAAGTGTCTAAGGCCAATTTTGAACCCAGAATCTCTATCTTCAGGACTGGCTCTCTAGGCACTGAGCCACTTAGCTGCCCTGGAGATATTTTTAATAGCCTTTTTCTACACTCCTTTACTATTGGGCACCAAAAGTACAGAAAAATATAGCCACAAAAAGAAATAAACATTTTTATACAGGGTCTTTAAAATTTTTTTAAATTTCTTTTTATAATAGAAAATCAAGCAGAATCTATCTAAAATTAATTTTATGACATATGTAAAACCCAGTGGAATTATTTGTTGGCTTGGGGGTGGGGGAAGGGAAGGAGAGGGAAAGAACATGAATCATGCAACCATGGAAAAATACCCTAAATTAAATAAATGTCTTCAATTAAGTAAAAAAGATAAAATTAATTTTAAATTCTGTAATTCTCTTCCCCCTGTAAAAGTGAAAATTGGGAAAAAGCCATCTAGAAGTGTATATATTTCTATGGACATGGGAAATGTATCAAAACTACATTTCCCGTGGTCCAGCTGTTTCCGTTTCCGGGTCTTTGGGGCATGGGGAGGTCTACGTCGACGCAGAGAGGGTTTTAAATCTCCTGGGTTAGGAGGGAGTGGTCTTTTTTTGCCGGTAGGGGCTTGGCTAGCAGACTGGAGACAGTAATGGAGGCGGCAGTTTTGAATGCTTACAAGCGCGTGGTCTAATAATTTTATCTATCAGCATGGCTTTAATTAAAATACTAATTTATATATTTATACAAGCCTTTATCATTTTTCATATTAATACCCCCCCCCTTTATGGTTTGTTGTTATGGTGTTATAGAACCTAGCATCTATGAGAATGGCAGATAAAGCCTTCTTTTTTAAAAAATGGGCATAGCCAAGCTCTGGAAAATTTAAAGAGGATTAATGTAAATTTTCTAAATGGATTATCTGGGAGATAGGCGGGGTGATTACTTCTAAGACTTTACAGCAAATATCAGTATTTTCATAATTTATTAGAAATGAGTGGTTACTCTCAGAACCTCCAGCTTGCTGGGCAGCCTTAAGTTACTTAAGCTCAGAAAAAAAGAAAAAAAAAAGAAGTATCTAGAATTAGAAGACTTTAAGTATGTTAAAATCCTTAGAAGTTGTTTTTTAGTTTATTCTTAGCATTAAGATTCTGATGCCTTTGCTCTAGGCATCCCAAATTATGATAAACCATTTACTTTGTATGTCCATGAACAGAGAGGGGTTGCTTCAGGTGTTCTGACTCAACTTTTGGGACCTGCTCAACGCCCAGTAGCCTATTATTTGGCCCAGTTGGACCCAGTAGCTTCAGGAGCACCACCATGTCTTAGAGGAGTAGCAGCAATGGCTCTATTAGTGACTCAATCTGCCGACCTAGTATTAGGATGCCCTCTGACCATAATGTGCCCACATGAGGTCAAGGCATTGTTATTGAGACATAGGACACAGGCATTTACAGATCAGAGAATTACAAAATATGAAATAACCCTCTTGAACAATGAAAATATCACAATAAGCGCTGTGAAGTTCTTAATCTTGCAACCTTGCTCCCTGATTTGCCAACTTCTGGAGAACCTTTACATGATTGTACCTCTTTAGTGTCCATTGCTGATAAACCTCGCAGTGATTTACTGGACACCCCTTTGGACAACCCCGAATTAATATTATTTACAGATGGTTCATCCTTTATGAGGGATGGCATGCGCTATACAGGAACTGCAGTAGTTACTGAATTTGCCACTCTGTGGTCAACTTCCTTACCCTCAAATGTAAATGCACAAGGAGCAGAACTCACAGCTTTAAAACATGCCTATATTATAGCAAAGGATAAGAGGGCCACAATTTACACCAACTCCCATTATGCATTCAGCATATGTCATGCTGTTGGCATGCTATGGCTTCAAAGGGGATTCCTGACATCAGCTGGAAAATGTATTGCTAATGGAAATCTTATTACGGAACTTCTTTCTGCCCTCCAGCTCCCTGAAACCACAGTTGTTGTTCATCGCTCAGCACAGACATGTGGTACTGACCCTGTCTCCAGGGGAAATGACCAAGAAGATGCCACAGCAAAGCTAGTGGCCTTGGAAGGACCTGAACTCATTTTGGCACTGACAATCATTGATGATTTGGATCTATCCCTTTCCTATACAGACAAGGAAGTGGGAAAATGGAAAAAGAAATTTAAAGCCAAGCAAATTAATGGAGTATGGGTATCATATGACAAACCCCTGCTCCCTAGAAGTTTCTACACCCAAATTTGTGAATCCATTCATAAACATGGTCATTTTGGCACTCAGGGCATTGTGGACTCTGTTAGAAGAGTATGGATAGCACCTGGAATAACTACAATTGCCTCCAAAGTATGTACAGCTTGCCCTACATGTCAGGCCTTTTCGTGGCAAAGTCTTTGGTGGATGTCCTCTTGCTTACACACCATTTGAGCACTTACAAATTGATTTTTATCTCTATGCTGAAAGCTGGACAGTATAAATTTTGCCTGTTCATAGTTGATCAGCTGACTAGGTGGCCTGAAGCCTTTCCTACTGCTCAGGCCACAGTGGCTTTTGTTGCCAAAATCCTCCTAAAAAAATTATTCCTTGTTTTGGACTGCCAGCATGGATTGATTCAGATAGAGGAACCCATTTTACGGATTCAGTCTTATCACAAATTTATTCATTTTGGGGGATAACTCCTAAATTTCATACACCTTATCATCCCCAGAATTCCAGCCAAGTTGAACAGATGAATAAAGAACTTAAAACTATGATTGGCAAATTATGCATGGAGACTCATTTAAAATGGCCCGAAATTCTACCTCTGGCTCTATTTTATCTCAGAAGCAGGCCCAGAGGTGATTTGCACATCTCACCATTTGAGATGCTATTTGGACCTCCACCTAGTCAGGCTCAACCATTTACCCCTGCCTATACTTCATTGTTAGTAGGAGACACAATCATTGCCACGTATATCAAAGAATTACAAACCAAATTGCGAGAACTCCACAATTCTGGAGCTGCTGGGCAGGCCCCATAGACTTCCCGATCTAAACCCAGGTGATAGTGTGTACGTAAAGAACTTCAAACTAACTTGGTCAACTGAACTTGCTTATGATGGACCATTCCAGGTCCTAATGACTACACCAATGGCTATTAAAATTGGGGAGAAGGACTCATGGATTCATTGTAGCCATGTAAAACGAGTGTCTTCTGTTGATACTGAATAATTGACCTGTATTGAAATTGACCATTGATTGTATTTGTGACTTGCTACATCTGTACTTTATGTTTTTTTCCGTTTTGTTAATTGTTGTTGTTTCACCATATTTGAACATATATTACCTCTATTGAATTGACTTGATTTGAATTTGAATTGTTATGCATTTTGTCCTTTTTGTGAAACTTTTGTATTTTCTTCATTGTATTATTGCTTTTATACATCCATTGTTTTACCTTATTTGCACTCACACTGTGGATCATGGCTAAGCTAAGAGGAAATGCATCTAAATTCTCGAGTAAGAACCTTTATATTCTAGCCCTCCTTAAGCGACATGAATTGCACCACACATATGCATATATTTTTTTTCTCTTTATCACTAACTATAGGAGACATATATTTTTTGAAATTTTAGCATTTTTTTATAATTGCATGTGCAATTTGATTTTTCTTAAGCACATGTCATCTATCTAAATTGAAAGAGTTTTTGATTATTAGATTAGTGTAGGTTTAGTATATTGATTAGTTCTAACTATAACTGCCTACTCAAAAAGCCTTAGACTACTGAAACTGCCATTGGCACTTTGCTATTATGGGACTTTGAATGTATGCCTGATTCTACAAAATGGGATCAACAAAGGAGCAGAGATATCAATATAGTGCCAAAGAAGCACATACCTAACTTGCATGATGCCAAAAGAGCACACAGGTTAAAAAGAGAAACCAATCCTGCTAGGATTCCTAAGACTTCTATGCCAATAAAAAGGACTTGAACCTAGTGTGAGAATCAAGGTTGCGACACTTAACATACGTTAAGACGTAGGACTCTTCGAACCACACTCCTTGTGAAAATTTATGTCAAGTACCTAACAATTGGCTGTTCTGGCTCCTTATTATATCCCTGAGAAGAAACGATGAAAGAAGAAAAGAAAAAACGACATAATATCAGACCAATAAATACAAATCTAGTCCTTTTTCCTAATCTTCTTACTATGGTTGTTGACTGTGGTCCTGGCTGCTAAGTGGGTAAGTGCATGATATTGGACAGGATTACTTTAATTGGACATTATTCAAAGACCTAGTGTGATTTTTTTTTCTTATTTAGAACTTTTTTCATATAAATTTAGAATTGGATGTTTAGAATTTTTCACCCAATAGCTATTTGATTTTTTTGTGCTAAATTTTCTAATTAATTTGAATGGCAGTGATTCATATGCCTCATGCCTCAGCCATGTTTTCCCTGTGCAATTTCATTCTTTCTATCCTCCTCAGGGGGAAATGTGTTTTTATTTCATATGGAGAATTAAGGTTGTTTTAGAAAATAAGTTTACTGCTTCCTGGAATCCAAATGGAGATGCCCGTGGAGGCAACATGGAGAATGCATGCTGATCCAGGAGCCTAAGAGAGCAACCAGATGTGCAAAATTTTTGAACTTTGGGGTTTTTTTTTAATTCATTTGTTTTGTTAAATTCATCTGGTTTTGTTTGAATGAATTTGTTTTATATATATATATAAAATGTTGAGAAAAAAGGGGACTGCCCCCTGAATATTTTTGTAAAAGAAGTGCCATTTGATTTCTTTATATTGTAAAAATTGTTACCTTTCTCCCCTTGTATTGATGTATATACCCTTTATTTATTGTAATTGTTAATTTATTTATGTTTGTTATGATTCATTGGGGAGATTGGTCTCCCAAAGTATCACAAGGGGGAACGTGTCATTTGAAATTGTTATAAGCCCTGGAAGACTACAACTCCCAGGACTCTTTCTGCTACAACTTCCCCTGACACCTCCCACTTCTTTTGTGGGAGGTGTCTGAGAAAGTATAAAAGGGAAAGTTTGGCACCTTTTCTCTCTTGACCTTGGAAGCTCTGTCCACTACCCTGGAGCTCGCTCTATCCCGACCTCTCACTAGCTCTCTCTTGGCACCTTTTCTCCTTTGTTCCTACCTCCTAGTTTTCCCTAGACCTTCCCTTTCCTAATCTAAATAAAGCCTAGCTATTCAAACCCTAAAGTTGCTCTCAGATCTTTTATTTGAAATTTGAGCCCCTGACAGGCTCTGGTCAATTTCCTCCAGGCTGGGGACCACTAACTTCCTTTCCCTTCCTCTACCTTTCTCTCTCCTTTCTCCTATCCATTCTACCTTCCTCCCTTCACTTCCCCCACACAAATAACTTTATTAATTCTGAGTATGATTGCAAAGATCATGTCAACCAAAGCATAGAGAAATACCTTAAACCTAGAAGAAATATTAAACATTCAGAAGTGGGACACAGAAAGATCTATATTTTTAAACACAAACCTTTCTGTCTTTTACTAAAAGCAATTTAGGATTACTTTCTTCCTTCTTCCGCTGCATTTCATCATAAATACTGTCATATTCATACACAGTGGCATCTTCTGCGAGGGCCTTTTGGATTTCAAGTTTGGTCTGTTAATTAAAGGAAAAAGATGTAAAAAAAAAAAATCAACTCCAAGGAAAACATCAATTTTATTTCTTATTTTGTCTAAAACATTTTACCAAACTCTAAAGGGTGTTCTAGCCAAGGGCTTCGTTACCTAATGGTTACCCTCCTTTACTGGTCATGTGGGGAGAATGAATTAGTCTCACAAGTTCAAAGATCTATGGCTAGGGGAGGACTGTGGAGCAATTCTTGTCTAGCTTCACCTTTTACAGTTGAAGAACTACACCACTGGTTCTTCCCCAGATCATACAGAGAGTGTCAGAAGTAGGATTTGATCCCATGACCCAATACATTTTTCATTACTCCTCCACATATAGTATCACTGGATTTAAAGCTGAAAAGGACCTTAGAAATATGAATTAGTAGTTAGTTCAATCCCCTCCTCTTATAAATCTCTAAAATCAATCAAAATATTGTCTGATACCTAGTGGATTCAATAAAAGGTGGGAAAAGGTCAATGAATACATGGAAAGTATGGCTTGGGAGAAAAAATAAAAGAGGCCAAAGACTTGTAGATTATATAGAAGCTTCATGCTTCTACATCATACTTCCTAAAAAAAAAAAAAATTAGTAGGTTCTAAACAAGTCAAGCATAGAACATTAGAAAGAATGAAATTTTCTCTATTATAAAAGGTAACAAAAGAGATGGGAGTTTACCCTTGTAATAGTTAAAATTAAGAGGCTGATAGTAGCTTTATAACTTTATCAAATCAAAGTAGTAGTAGAAAGAGGGAAAGGTAAAGGGGAAAGGTAGAGAGTTAACTAGCTTATTGATCTGTTGGCCACCATGATGGATTAAAGCTCACCACCTACAAGAGTTCATTCAGCCTCCGCACTCCATCCAGAAAGACCCTTCCTTCCTGCTGGGTCTCCCCTTATAAGCAGTTTTTTCCACCCACTAGCTCTCCCACTTCACATCTTAGGAACCAACCATAGTTTCTCAATTTTCCTGGACAGCCGGAGGGGGGGGAGGGGGGAGGACAATACCTGTGGAATCAGCTTCCTGTCTCATTGGTTCCTTGATTCTCTTAACTTCCTTTCTCTAAAGGGCTTGTCTATACCTGGATTTACTTAGTGGTAGCTGGCCTCTAGGTCATTGAGAAATGGCATCAACAGTGACACAATGGAGAGAGAAATTCCCTTCCAACAATCTTGAGTCAGTATTCTATGCATAGTCAGACTATCAACTCATCAGAGCTAAGATCAGAATGTATAATAAACTACAGCTAGTTGAAAGAAAAAATAAGCCATACAATGAAGAAGATTTAACCTTGAATTAAACAAGTTATTAAAAATTTTAAATGAAGAAGGGACAACAAGAATGACATTGACACCAATTATAATAATTTTATCCAGAAGTCAAATTACTTTAAATCAACTGCTACAAGAACAAAATAACCCAGAAACTGCCTTAGCAGACATTTGACTTACAGGCCAAAAAAAGATATCTGCAAACCTATAAATAAGCCTAAAATACCAGGTTAGAAGTCTTACAAATAAGGATGGTCAATTATGAATGCTATCATCTCATAAAATGGAAATGAGGAAGGTAAAACTGGTCTAAAGAAAGACTAGCAAGATATTCACCTAAGCAAAATTATTCTGAGAATATTCAAGGAGGAGAATGGAAAAACGTCTACCAAAAAAAAAATTGGAAAAGATTTGCAAAAGTTTTCACAATAGTTTTCTTCATCAAGGAGAGTAAAGCCAACATACTTGGATCTTAGTATCACAGACCCGGAGGTGCTTACAGAGGAAACAGAAACATTACTAAAAAGAATGAAGAAGGAAAAAACAAACAGGTGGATTGAATCAAGCCTATACACCTACTGAAGGAGATAAAGCTGTGAACAGCAGTGAAGGATCAATTTACAAGATATTTAAAGGAGAAGATAACAAAATCATGGAGAAAAACAAAATTAAAAAACTGTATTGGTTCTGATAAGTACTGAGCTTATGTGGGTCACCTGTATAGAAATACCCTTAATGAGAGTAGTACCAGGAAACAAGCATGTTTTGACAAATATTCAACAATGGAACACCTTTATCAGCTCATGATGACTAAAGATGTCACTGTAGTTATTTTATTCATTAGAAAAAAAGCATTACACTTGGTGTTTTTTATACAAGATGTCTCCCATCTATATATCAAGTTCATCTAAGGTTTCCTGGAAGACTTAACAGAAATAACCCTGTTCAAATGGCCCTCTATAAAAACTATTGAGGGCAGGCATAAAACGGAGATATATGCTCACCAGAAATATCTGCAGATACAGGGCAGAGACTGGATTGAAAAAGGATTCCCTTTGGATAATGAGTCCTCCAGAGGCTCCTCTTTGTAGAAGACATTAATGTTGATTGCAACAGAACCTCCTAGAATAGATCTATTATCAATCTAGGGAATTTGGTCTAACCATCCATGCAGAAAAGGCCAAATATAGAGCTTGTACAACAGTATGTATATTTGGGGCAGACAATATAGATGGACAATGAGTTGGACCTAGAGTTAAAGGTGAGCAGGGTGGGCTAAATTGCTTTTTATTGATCCTAAGCTTCTCATAATTGGAAAGGGCTATTTTCTCAAAAGAAACATTTTATAGGTATTGCCATAGAGCAGCAAAACCTGGAATAGTACTGCCTCTGCAGAACTAAAGATGATCACCATACAAAGGGTAATGGAAAGAGTAATTTGCAACTTAACCAACAAGGAATTACAAAGAATAGGAGCAAAGGATGTCATCTAAGAACTTTATGTCAGAAAGTTGGATTTTTTTGTTTTTGTTGGATTCAGATCCAATCTAAATGAGCAATTAATAAATTGCTTGGAATCAGAGATTTACAGCTAGGAGGGGCTCAGAGTAAAATGTAATGGGAAAAGGATAGAGATAAGGATAAGATTTAAGAGAAGTGGAAGGTTGTCTTTAAGGCACATGCTAGGAACTCTAGAGAAAGGATTTTAGCAGGCAAGGGGCAGAGGAGGAACAGTTTGGAAGGGACAACTGTTAAAGTGAGTGACTTCTGATGGTAGTGAAGGAACTTTTTCTGTCCTGAAGGGAGGGGGAAGGCTGGCTTGCCAGAGCTTGGCTACCTCAGTTTGTCTGTGGAGAAGGAAAAACTCTAACATCATCTTGGGAGGTTATCTATTTGACTGGAGAACATCTAGCAAAGGATCTGACCTGTTGGGTTTTTATCAACTTTCTAGGTTTTGTCTAAAATCTTGTCAGATTGGCTTTGAGGTCTTTATCTCAAGGTTCAGACCCACTGGGGTTGGACTTAAGTCATTTTGAGAGCAATCATAGTGGGTTTTGGAGACAGCTTTTGAACTCAACCAAACCAACTACTGAGGGTCATGGATGGGCAGCTTAGCCAGCTCTTTTTGGGGAACACCTAGGTAGAAATAGAAAGTTGGTACGTGTTATAGGTAATTTATAGGGCAGGATAGAAATTTAAGTAGAATAGAAAGCTGACAGCTGAAAGCAAGTCTTGGACTCTATGCATGGACCCCGGTGGCTGGGTGGGTAGGCCGATCAACCTGCTTAAGTTACCTGTATCCTGTTCCACAAATTATCACATCCTCAACTTCTGGATAGAGCTATACTGTACACTGATTATTTATCATCAAGGAAGAATACCATGAATCCTCAACACACCTGGTCAGGAACAAAGGTGCCTGGCCTGGCCTGAGTGCCACAGAGAGGGGAACCTCTCCAGCAGACAATCTCAACCTAATCAATCTGTGATTGCCAATCTGATCATCAGCAGACTAGTGTAGTTTCCCAACACCTCCTTCCTTCAATCCCCGATCCTTCCCCTGAGTTTGTTACAATTAAATCCTAAAAGTTTACCTAGCTGAATAGTGTTATTATTCTAAAGTTCACTACCATATTCTTTGGATCTAAGTGGAAAGGATAACTCAAACAAGATCAAATCACAGTCATAGGCATTACCCATCAAGTTAAACCCAGGAAAAGGGTTCAGAGAAGCTGTGTGATCCAATTTACAGCTTCTCACTTGATCACTTAGTCCTGGGCACTGTTAAGGGAGGTGTGTGTGTATTAAGCTGAGCTTCATATATTTTCTGGGACTGGTGTTCACTACCACAACTTGGTGTCCATCCAAGCTTCCCCCCTCACTCAGCTTAGGTCCATTTCTCTATCAGTAACACCATACCACCCATAACTCTCTACAGTAATAGGTGAGAATCTCATAGTATGGGCAAGCATGAATGGGCTGCAAGCTGTATCATTATCAGAGTTCCCAAATTGATGAAAATACAGCTTCATTTGAGTATGAGTAAATCAATTTAAATGTTATCCCCCAAAAGAAAATTAAATATATTTTGATTTTTATGATTTCCTGAATTTATAGATAATATTTTAAAATAGGATCACGGTAGTTTCTAAGAGGCAGGTTTTAGAGTAAAAAAAAAATGGAATTTAGTGTTATTAGGCAAGTCACCCCCCCCCCCTATCTTTGGAGAACAAGGGTGCATACCAGATAGGGGATTAAATTTAGAGTCCAAAAGAACTGATTACCAAACCTGCCTCAGACACTTACTAGCTATGTTACCCTGGACAAGTCACTTTGACTTTCTCAACTTTGGTGTCCTCATCTATAAAATGAGGATAATAATGCCATTTACCTCTCAGGGCAGTTGTGAGGATCAAGTGAGATAACATGTGTCATCTTGAAATTTAGAAAACCCTAAGTTTAGTTAGTGTGAGATCTAAAGACCCCAAGTTGATCTAGTCACAAGGGAATTCCACCCAGGTTCTCTAGTTTCAGACTAACAATAGACCTTAAAGTACCTTAGGTGGAGCTAGCAGACTCAGTCAGATGTTAAGTACCTTCTTGGTCCTGGTAGTTTCTCTTCTGGATCAGAGTCCTCCACCCAGGTGGCTCAGCACTGGGAGGGATCTTACCTTTTTGCATCCATTTTAAAGCAATCAGCCACTCCCTGAAAATCCCTAAAGAACTCATTTCTTTGTAATCATGATAAATTGAAACAATCATACTCTCCTGTACTCAGTTCCCCAAGAGGCATATAAGTTCCCCAAGCTCCATGGTTCATTGGAGCTATTATCTAGGATGGCCATTTCTCCCAGGGATTCTGTCTCCAGAGTCCCAGGATGCTGACCCTGTAAAAGTCTTGGTGCTGGGCTCTGAGTAAAGGGTTGAATATTAGACCTATTCCCCTCCTAATTAAAGAGTTGGCATTTGAGTTTCTGACTACTTTAGTAGTTCTGTTTTTTCCCCAAGTTAACACAAGTAAAATGCTGTACAAATCTTAAAAGGGCTATGTATTAACTAATGCTATAATTACTGTGGTCTCTAGGTCTCAGATTTTATATGTGTGAAATGATTACAGTCATTTCAACTCTGATTCTATAAAAGGTATCAGAAAAGAGAAAAATACATTTGAATAAGTAATCAATTAGGACTGAAATTATGTAGATTAATGTGGAAAAAAATACTGGTCTAAAATCTAATCTTAAGCACTCATAAAGAGTATACATTTGTTTGTAAATTTAAAATTATGCACCTGCATTTAACAACTAAAAAGAAATTCAACTAAGTATACTGTGAAAACACAGCTCTAGTTTTATTACAAACCACCAAGACAGGATTTCCTAATGTTTATAATAAATCAAACTGACTTAATATGCCATTTTTCAGTAAATATAGTGACATATCCACCTTCTAACAAGATTCTAACATAACTTATAACGTTATCTTGGGACAATTTATAATTCAGTACCCTGTGGCTGAAAGCAAAATTTCAGCACTTTATGGACCTCTATGTCTTTGCTTATGTTATTTCTCCTGCCCTGAATGTTTTTCCTGTTTCTCTTCTGTCTAAATTCCATCTATATTTCAAGGCCCAGATCTCTCTTTTCTTCTTCCTTTTCTCTTCTCTTTCTCCCTCTCCCTCAGAGAAACACACATCTGAAGGCTTCTGACTCTTAGAAACTCTATTACAAATTTATTATTTGATTGTCTTATTATGTTTAATGTATGCTTAGCTAATTCCTCAATAAAAATAAAATGCACACAAAGATCCTTATCTCATCAATTTCTATCAACCCTCCACAGTGCTTACTGCAACCCATTCATGCAAACCGTGTCCATCTCCTCCCACAAGTGTGTTTGGGAAGGAAGGGAAGAGTGGATGGAGAGGCATCTATCCAATGTGCTTGGGGCCTTCCTTACCTTCTCCCAACATCACAAGTACCAATGGAACGCAAGCTCTTATCACATGGCCAGCCTGGTCTTCACTGCTGTATCTTCCTAATGGTATCTTTTATTCTGATTCTCTGAAACTTCCCATTTGTTTCATGGGCACAGTGTGCTTACACTTACCATGTACCTAATTCATTGACCTCTGCACTGTATTCATTTGTAGTTCTTGGAGGCTTGGAGTGTCATGACTCCTTATCATACAGCATCAGTGTAGAACACTGGCTTTTAAAAGATAGGCCTTTGAATCTGGGAGAAGTCTGGGCTCACTGAAGGATCTTTGCAATTCCTGAAAGCAATCTAGGCAATTGTCCTTATGTTCTGTGATGATGGAAGTCACTCCCTAAGTTTATCCTACCCTAACCCCACATTTTGTTTGCATACAGAGCAGGACATAGGGGCACGGAAGATAAAAGGTATAGGGCGGAGATCTCTCTCTCTCTCTCTCTGGTTGGCACTTGAGGCTTTGTGGGCTAAGTGGCTTAGTGGGCTTGGGATTTTGGCTTAGGTATTTTTCAGGATAGGTGAGATTTTTCTGTCCCCTTCCTTCATTTCCCTTTTTCATATATCTCTATTTTTATTAAAATTATATTATTAAGAGCCACTAACGGACTCCTGACTTGAGGGTTGATTTTATAATGGCGACCACAATATTTTTATTAATATTACATTTTTTTTTAAATTTTAAACCCTTAACTTCTGTGTATTGACTTATAGGTGGAAGATTGGTAAGGGTAGGCAATGGGGGTCAAGTGACTTGCTCAGGGTCACACAGCTGGGAAGTGTCTGAGGCCGGATTTGAACCTAGGACCTCCTGTCTCTAGGCCTGGCTCTCAATCCACTGAGCTACCCAGCTGCCCCTAACATAACATTTAATAAATTTTAATGTATTCCATTTGGTAAACCACAAAGGTTTAACGACTACCCTCAATCTTCTCCATTTTTTATTCTCCTTAAGTCAATTCGTTAGTAGCTAATTCTGGAGCTCAGTCTTTACTCCTCTCTAAGTTGGTAGAGCAGTTTTTGAAATAACAAAAGGTCAGATTAGCTTCACAGCCACAGCCATTGGTCTCATACTAAAGCTTTAGAAGCCCCAGAACAGTGGCAGAGAAAACAGTCTAAGGAAAGCTGCGCAAGGGCAGCAGGCTTTCTCACTGCCCCAAGTTTAGCAAAGGAAAGTCACTGGGAGCCTCGCAATACATAGCTGCTCTCCCTCACACATCGCCACCTTCCATGCCTGCCTCCCACTGCTTTTTCCACAGCTGCCTCCCAACCACTGCTGATTGCCCGAGGATTTGAGAGCCTGTTTGGAAGGACTTGTGCAGAGGGTGAGATCTAAATTCCCCTTCCCCTTAAATTGTAAACAGCTAAATAGCCATTGCTTGCTGGGGCTTCCCAAACTGGGTATTATTTTTTTTTTTAACAGCAATTAGCCTCCACAAAGTTTTTACCTGGGGGAATACATTCACCCTCCTGACTCCTTGCCTAGGGGAAACCATCCTGCCCCCCATAGGTACTTTCTTACCCAGAGTCCTGGAGCACTGGAGAAAGCTGGTAGGTTCAGCTCTTAGCCCAGAGTCCTGGAGCACTGGAGAAAGCTGGTAGGTTCAGCTCAGTCTTTTTTGGTTATTGGAAAGAGTTAATTGTTGGGCTAAGATGACAAAGTTTAGCCTTATCTTACTCCTAGAAGTCTGCTCTTACTTTAAGGCCTTTCCTGAACCCCCACGTGACTCTAGCATTGGTTGAAGCGGGAGGTTGAACACTGAAAAAGAAAATCAGGGAAAGTAGCAATACAGTTAACTTAAACTGTTCCCTTAATCCTGAGAAATTTTCAAAGCATATTAAGGGCAAAAATATCAATAGTCCATAGCTTGTATTCTATACCCAAACCCCTTTTCCCCTCCTATACCAACTCCCTATCCACATGCTGGTGGAAACATGTGGCCCTCTGGCATTTGTAGAAAACCTTGAGAAGAGCTTGAGTAATCTCAAGATCCAGAAGGAAGATTTATCTCCCTGCACTGCCTCACCATCTAAGCCTACTCAGTCTCTGCCTTGCCCTAATTCATCCCTTCCTCTACCCCAACTATCTCTCCCCCTGCCCATACCACTCTATCCTGTCCCCTCACCTACTCCATTGCAATTCTATTGCAATAAGCAACAGAAATTGAACATAATCCAGTTAAAGGCCTATTCCCCTTAAGGGAAGTACTCACAATAAAAGTGGAGATTTAGTGACCATTAGACACCATGTACCTTTCACTCCACAAGATATTGAGAGATTCAAGGAAAATACTCCTTCCTTTGAAGATGATCCCATTGTGATTGTAAAAGAGTTAGAAAGTATTTACTGCACATATGATCCCATGCAGATAAGACGTGGAAAATTTGCTCAAAGCCTTTTTAACGAAAAGAGAAAAAAACAAAATTGTTTCTCTTGTTAATCAGGCCCAGGGAAGGAGAGCAATTCATTGGTCCCATGAGGACCCAAAATGGAATGTTAATAATGAACAAGATTACTTGAAATTATGCCAGGCTAGAGAAGTATTACTAAAAGCAATGAGAGCTTGTTCTGATAGGCCTGGTACATGGACAAAATTCAAAAATCTCAAGCAGAAAAATGAAGAAAATCCCTCCCAGTTTATGGATAGACTTATTGAGCTGGGAAGTAGATATAAAGACCTGGATCTTTCCAGAGAAAGGGATGTCATACAATTAAGAAGATAGTTTGTAAAAAACTGTTGTAAAGTGGTCAAAGACTAACTGCCCACACTGGGCTAATATGGATCTCGAAGAATTGGGAAGACTAGCAGTTTATGTCTTTAATGGCCATGAAAAGAAAGATGAAGACAATACTGACTTAGAGGGGGCATTAAGGAAAGAAATAAAAGTACTAATGGAAAAATTTTACAAAGGAAATGCAAATCAAGGAGTGACCATAGCCCCTTTGCAGAAATCCACAAATCAATTAATGTTTTACTTCTGTGGAAAAATAGGTCATGTAATGATGAACTGTAGGAAGTGGAATCAGGCAAATAGAAATAATAACAAATATAGAAATAATAATAATAGAAACACATTTAGAAATAATAATTCAAATGAGGCAAATGATAACTTACACCAAAATACCAAAAATGGGGCTCATCCACACTATACTTAAGGTGGAAGTCCCCCTCACATGGGGGACCCCCATAGACAAAACCAAAGGAATCTGGATGAATGATGGTATTTGGGAGGGGAAGGAACCTCAGAATGTCTGGAGGTGAATTTTAAACCTAATCAGATTCCATTAACTGTTTCAGTTTGTTCCCCTCCTTATTACTGAAGAAGTATTATATGGGTTACAAACTACAAAGAGTGACCTTTGAAAAATTTAATGAGCCAAAAATCTTAATTGATCTTAACAGGTTTTCAGAAGTGATTTTCACATTTCTAGGTGCACCACTACCTCTGACTGATCATTTGTCTACCTTTGATTTGAGTAGTAAGTAAATGGGTGACAAAGTGAAGTGCAATAGCACTATTGTATTCCCAACATCCACATTTATTGTATTCCCAACATCCACACTTATTGTATTCCTCACCTCCACATTTGCGATGGATGGAATATATAAATACATGCCTTTTATGGCATTTACAATCTCATCCCAGAGGAGGGAGGATTTCCCATGGAACCTAGTAGCTCCTGGATGGTTTTATATTTATAACTCTTTAGCTTATTAGGGTAGACCCTTCTACCAGGATGGCAATTTAGGTTCTTGGTGACATTCTACACCCAAAAGGTCTTCATCACCACTATAAGCAGAACCTATAGATTTCTCACTTCATGAACTACACCCAGGAAATAAAGTGTATAAAAACAACTTTCAGCACACTGGGGGAACTCGGCCTTTCAGGGATGGCCCATTCCATGTCCTGTTAACCACTCCAAAAGTTATTAGAATTGGAGAAAAGGACTCTTGGATTTAATGCTCACATATAAAATTAGCACCTTCTACAGACATGAATAACTGAATCCTGTAATGTTATTGTTCCCATGAGTGGACTGGAGATATAAGTCCATAGACAAGTTGAACACTATTATAACTGACACATTGTCATGGAATCAATATTAATACTTTTTTTATTTTGAAGAATAAGTTTAAAATATCCATTAGCCCTAATACCACTGCATATTTAGAAGGAATAACAAAATATTTAGAAGGAATAACAAAAGAGCCACTGTATAGTGCTAAGAAGCACAAGATCCAAGAAGGCCAACCAATCCTGGTGGGATTGATGAGAATCTGTGCCAAATCAGAGGACTTGTTTTGAAGTTTGAGGAAGCAGCTGTTTGACAACATCAGACATAGGATTTCCCTGTGCCAGATTCGGACAAAGTACCTCAGTTTGGCTGGCATTTTGTTTCCCCTCTCCCTAAGAGTGAAGGTAAAATCAGACAAAGAAATCATATTTCCCTTTTGCTTCAAAATCTAGTCTCTTTTCTTTCTTTATAGTATGACAATTTTCTGTAGTCCTGGTTACCAATGGGTAAGAGCTACATTGTTACGGTTGTCCTATAGACTTGCAGGACATAAATCACTTTAATTGGGTCTTGATTCAAGGAACTGTTATGGGCTTATTCTTGATTACTTGGAATTTTATATACATAGATTTTGAGAATTTTCCCCCCAAAATTTTGACAATTGATTCATATACCCCATAACTCAGGCATGTATCCTGGGATGATTCTGATTTTGGTCAATACCCTCTCCGCAGGGGGGGGATTATATTATTGTCATAAAATCAAGATTAAAAAAAAATTTTTTTTCTTGTTTGAGAGTAATTTGAGAAAAAGAAGATAGTTAACTCCCTGAATCAAGAAAGTGAACTGTTTGGAGAAGGCACCATGGGGAAGCCTGCAGAGGCTACCATATACTGCATTGAGAGATCCACAGTGAACTTTGGGATGTAGTGAATTGAACTGAAGGGGGTTGAACACATTTATTTTAATTGTAAACTTTTATGCTAAAGGGGACTGCCCCCTAATTGGCCTTTTGTCAATGCGCCTACCAATTATCAGTTTGGTTCTCTTTCTCTTTTATTTCTCTCATAGCTCTAGTTGTAATTTCCCACTGGGTAGCGCAATATTGTATGCACCTTTTGTAAGGGATTATAAGCTGGTTATTTGTAATGATTCATTGGGGAGACTAGGCATGTAGATCTGGGAGATTTCAACATGCTGGTCTCCCAACAGAATCACAGAGGAGATTGTGATGATAGAAGTCACTCCCTAAGTTTGTCCTACTCTGCACCCCATATTTTGCTTGTGTACAGAGCAGGACGTAGGGGCATGAAGGATAAAAGGTGTGGGGAAGAGCCCTCTCCCTCTCCCTCTCCTTCTTCCTCTCCCTCTTTCTCTCTCTCTCTCTGTTGGCGCTCAAGGCTTTGTGGGCTAAATGGCTTAGTGGGCTTGGGATTTTGGCTTAGGTATTTTTCAGGATAGGTGAGATTTTTCTGTCCCCTTCCTTCATTTCCCTTTTTCATATATCTCCATTTTTATTAAAATTACATTGTTAAGAGCTACTAATGAACTCCTGACTTTAGAGTTGATTTTATAATGACAACCACACTATTTTTATTAATATTACATTTAAAATTTTTATTTTCATTTATTACAGTTCATTTCCAGGACTGACTTGCAATCCATGTGTGGCTCTTTAATACATTGATGAACAAGTTCCTTCTTTTTTTCCTTTTTTTAAAATCCTTTCTTTTGGTCTCAGAATCAATACTATGCATTAGTTCCAAAGCAGAAGAGGTTATGGGCTAGGTAATGGGAGTTAAGTGACTGTTGCTCAGTGTAACCTAGCTAGGAAGTGTCTAAGACGAAATTTGAACCCAGGACCTCCTCTTTCTAGGCCTGGATCTCAGTCTACTGAGCCACCTAATTGTCCTATGATGATTAAAAGTTCTATGAGTTACCTATTTAATTGCAAGTCATAATATGGGAAATGGGCATTCTCTATCATTTGTTTTTTTCAGTATGGGCAGTCAGGCCAAATTCTTTTGAATAGAAACTGATCTTTTCCAATGCAGTGGTCTGAAACTTGAAGCCTTCCGGATAGATGCATATGCAGGGCTTCACTACCAATAGAGAATCTCTTTTCTAAATTAAAAAAATTTTTTAGTCTTTTTTTTTTTTTTTTAAGCCTTAACTTCTGTGTATTGGCTCATAGGTGGAAGAGTGATAAGGGTGGGCAATGGGAGTCAAGTGACTTGCCCAGGGTCACACATCTGGGAAGTGTCTGAGGCCGGATTTGAACGAACCTAGGACCTTCCGTCTCTAGGCCTGACTCTCAATCCACTGAGCTACCCAGCTGCCCCCCAAATTTTTTTTAAATTATGAATGCAACCCAAATTTTTCAACATATGAGGAAGAAAAGTGTACATGAAACTATGAACTATTGCTTCTAGTTTTAAAAAATCTATACTAAATTGAACATGATACTGTCATATAACCATGGTAATGAGAAGTTGAATATATGCCTCTAAAAATTCAAGTTGTATGTAATAGAGATTCATAGTTTCATATACAATCCTCTTTTTATTTTCTCTGTATATGGAATCATTTATGCTTAAGTTCATAATAAAAAAGAAAAAAATTTAAGTTTAACAGGACAATTTAGTAACAAAACTGTCCTGCTTGTCTGGATTACTCTCTGAATACCTCTCTATTTTTAAAATATCATATTAATGATCTTTTATTTCTCTTTCTAAAAAAAACATGATTATCTACTATAACTTTTTACCCCAAATAGGAACTTCTCCCTTGTAGCAAATGAATCTAGTCAAGCCAAACAAATTTATACATTGTGTCTGAAAACACTTTTCATTCTGCATCCCTAGTCCATCATATCTCTGTCAAGAGGTCAGGAGAATGTATCATCATCAATTTTCTAAAGTTACATCTGGTCAATGCATTGATCAGAGTTCTAAAGTCTTTCAAAATGTCTTTTCATTGCATTATCGTAATGGTTGTATAAATTGTAATCCTTACATCACTCTACCAATGGTGGATACAAATCCATCCATCCATCCATCCATCCATCCATCCATCCATCCATCCATCCATCCTTCTTTC
>NC_058133.1:488061220-488075952 GCF_016433145.1 Gracilinanus agilis | reverse complement strand
CCTTCCTTCCTTCCTTCCTTCCTTCCTTCCTTCCTTCCTTCCTTCCTTCCTTCCTTCCTTCCTTCCTTCCTTCCTTCCTTCCTTCCTTCTTTGTATACTTGGTTTAAAAAGCTAATTTCCCCATTTGTATTCTCTGAAGTGCTGTCTCTCTCTCTTGTATTAGTAATGTCCTGTTGGAGTCCAAGGGCAGTGAGTGGTGGTTTTACTCTTCTTTGTGAACAATAGTCTGTCACAAAAATCTTTACAGAGTTTTCCTATTTTTGTTCTTGTTTTCATTTTAAAATGCTCTTGGGATAAATTTGCTTAAATGTTTCTCTCTCAATGTTTTCTCTTAACTGGTTTTACCTACCTCTGCTTTGAGGCAATGCTGTTCACAATCTTTCAAAATCCTTTTCTGTAAGATTTGATAAATGAGCTTATGTTCCAAACCAATACTGTCTATGGCTGCTATCTCTCTGCTTGGCATACAAGTCAAATGTTTGCTGACTAAGGTGCTTTTTAGGCTCTCTTGGTAGCCTTTTCATTGCCACTGGCATTAAACTTCTTTATAAAAGTATAGTCTGTAACTGTGTCCTCTTTTCTGTCCATTACTCATTGGTCATCGTCAATAACTTGTTTGAATAGGTCAGGATTGAGTTATTTCAAATTCAAACATCTTATCTTCTCATTTTTCATCTTTATTTTAATTTTCTGATGTCAAAGTAGTAGAAAAAGCATCAGTGGAAATTAACTGTAGTGGGGCAGCTAGGTGGCTAAGTGGATTGAGGGAAAGGGAGGGAGAGAGGGAAGGAGGGAAGGAGGGAAGAAGGAAGGAAGGAAACTGCAGCTCCTACATAGGTCCTGACATCCCTTAGAGTGGTGGAACAGTATCCAAAAACAGAATCAAAAGTATTCATTTTACATCGTGTAATGTTCTCTATCTCTTACTCGGTCTTAAGTTCTTTCCTTACCCATAGATCGGACAGATATTCCATGTTTACCTACATTGCTTATAATACCATTCTTTATATTTAAGTCACATACCTTTGTTTTTTACTTTTTTTTTAAACTTAAATTGGAATAGGGTGTGAGATATTGATTTAAACCTAATTTTTGTCATACTGTTTTCCAATTTTCCCAGCAGATGTGAATTTTCAGGAACTTTTACAAGCCAATCTTTTTAGTTTCTTGTTTGTGACCCCAAACCACCTTCTTTGTGTATGTCATTAATCTCTGCCCTACAACAGCTTCTCTGTTGCTTCCTAAAGTAAAACCTACTATTTTGAAAAGACTTCCAAGTTCTTCAAGCACCTATAAACCTGTGATTCCCAGACCAGAGACTGTGACACTATGTCACTGGTCAATTTGATTGTTTCTGGATGCCTTGCTCAAGTGCCACACAGCACTCATACAGCTACTAAGTAGCTTAATAATTAGTAGGAGGCACTTAATAATTGCTTACCGACTGATGTGTATTTAAAGTCTATCATAGGGCTTTTCACATAAAATATAACATATAAACATAATAGATGTCTGATTTGCCTATGCCTAGACAGTTCTGCAGGTATAGCTACACAATTCAAGGGATGAGTTCCAC
The DNA here is from genome assembly GCF_016433145.1 of Gracilinanus agilis. Lineage (NCBI taxonomy): Eukaryota > Metazoa > Chordata > Mammalia > Didelphimorphia > Didelphidae > Gracilinanus > Gracilinanus agilis. The sequence continues at coordinate 488,074,376 of NC_058133.1, read as the reverse complement.
CTCTGCATGCTTCTCTTCTACCAGTGAGTTCCTCTCAGAACTTCCATTCTGAAAGGCCCAGGACAACTACCAACCTGGGGCATTTAACATATTTTTAGCACCTCATTTACATTGCAGTTTGCTCCACTTCAGTAGGGAAACAGTGAATCATGGGTAAAGCCAAGCAGACCAAAGTGGATCATGGGTAAAGTGACATCAGTTCTTTGAAATCAGTAGGGCCAGGGCAACAACTGCCCAAACAAATGACCCCTTCCTTGGTAAACTAATCAAAATGAAAAGTCTTTCTGAAAAAGTCTTCCTGAGAACCTGTCAGGGCATTTTCTACTGTCAAACCAAAACAAAGACAATCACTGCCCTCACAGAGCTTACATTCTAAGGAGGAAGACAAAACAAAAAAGAGGCTATAAAAGGAGGGGTGGATGGGAAGGAAGTGCCCCAACAGAGGCAGTGGTGAGGTCTGCAGAATCAGAATGTGACCCAGGAGGTGAAGGCAGCAGGGAAAGCCTGGGTCCTTCCTCCAACAGAACTCTAGGAGGAGCTCACTAATGAAAGGAAGGGGGCTAAGAGGCAGAAGGATGTTCAATGGAGAGGATTATAGGCAGAAGGAAGCTACAGGGTAAAAAGAGAAATGAGGCACAGTAGTGAAGACTAGAGAGCCAGAAACTAAGCCAGGAAAGGAATGGACTGAATGGAAAGCCAGGGAAGTCCAAAGGACACAACAACAGAATGAAAGATAGAGCCTGGGCTCCATAATGTAGGGGTTCTTTACCATCTAGCATGGACTGTGGGATGGTCTAGGGCAGTGATGGCAAACCTTTTAGAGACCAAGCGCCCAAACTGCAATCTTCAGGCCGCATGGGAGCTGCCTACCTTACTCCAGACAGGGGAGGGAAGAGGCGCTCCCATTAGGCTGCTGGGTAGAGGGGTGGGTGATGGGAGAAATGTCTTCAGGCGTGGTGGAGAGGGGGAACGGAGCAGCCCTCTCCAGCATGGTGCCATAGGTTCACCAATACAGGTCTGGGGAGAGGGGAAGAGGTGAGAGGGAAAGGAATAAGGACCAGGGTGCTTCCAGGGTTGGAAGTCTTCTCACTGCCCAGCTACCTAAATGAATCCTGTAACAAGGGGGGGGGGGGGGGGGAGGGGGCAATAGAGTGAATATAAAGCAAGCCCTTAAAAGAGACACAAAAAGAACCACAAATATTTAGTGAAATCTGAAACAAATAAAATTTTAAAACTTTCAACCTAACACTTTTATGAAAGCAAGTAATATTCACTCTATTAGCAAGTTCACTCTTCAATTTTTTTAAACCACTTAACACCAAGACTTAGAATGAGTATAATTCTTTGTAGATCTAGTTCAAAGAAGGTAAAACTCTGAATTTACTCTGACAAGAGGACTGTTGTTTCCCATTTTCAGTCTGATAGTTGAAGAGCAGAAATAATTAAACTAACAGCCCTATTTTCCATACTGCTGAGTTATCTGAAAGCCAAAAATGGCTTAATCTGTCCAAGTCTAACAGCAAAGAATTAGCTCTTCACCTAGAACTTCCTCCAACACTTACACAGGAAGTCGGAAATCATAATCCAGGAACTCTTCCAGGAACTCCTGTTATTTAGTGAAATTAGTTTGAAGTACTGGCCTGATCACCAAAATACACAGAAAAGATATAAAATCATAAGCAGATACACTGTCAGAATTTCTTCCCCATACCTGTTTCATCATTTGTTTCTTGCAGGCTTCTCTCTGAATACTGTCACTCACGGAGGTCTGTCAAAAGAAAAATAATTATCTCTTAGTTTAAACCTGTTGAAAAATTTCTCCCTCATCTTCTCTTTATTAATTAATAGTGTAAGGAATTAAATTAAGGGTTTGATTAAATATGTGAGAATTCTAATTAATTTTGTGGTTGCTGATTTAAAAATACTATAGCTCAAGCCAAAATGACTTTTAGTAGCTTTATTTACAAAGAGGTGGAAAGAGTAAAAGTACACAAATACAAGAGGGTAGAGAGGATGCCTAGCCTGTCACACTAAATATTGCTCTGGTACTCAGCTCAGCTTGGCTCAGATCCAGTGTTCCACCCATGCAGCCTCTCTCCAAGAAGAGAAGGCCTCTCCAGAAGCCAGGAAAGGAAGGCCAGCTACTCACTCACCCAAGTGAAACTCCAAAGGAGGAGATCCAGGAGCAGTCTTATCAGAAGCAGTACCAGGGTGAAGTCTCAAGTCGTAGCTCCAAGGCACAGTCCCAGTCTAAGATCCTCCAAGCCCTAGATTCAGGCCAAAGACACCCTGCACCCCAGCCGAAGACTTTCAGGACTTTTTATAGAGACCTCATGTCCCTTCCCCTCTTCACAGGGGCCAATCAAAGCTTCCAAATTGCCGAGCACTACTGGGGGTGGGGGTGGGAGGAGTGTCTATGGGAGGTGTTAACTCTCCTCCTAGGATCTACACGTTTCTGAGTTGTCATCCAGTTTGGATTCCATGTTACTGAGTTATTATTACCCAGGTTGCATGTGGGTTGCAGACTTCCACCTACTTAAGGTTAAGTAGGGGTGTCTTCCTTTTGGAGGCACAAACTCCTATAGTAAGAATTTCCCTTACTTTAGGGTCTTTTCTGTGCAAATACTTGGGAATCTTCTATTATGTTGAATGCCCATACTTTCCCCTGGCAGTATATAGTCAGTTTTAATGGGTAGGTGATCCTTGGTTATAGACCCAATTCTCTTGCCTTTCTGCTTTGATGAAAGATCTTCCCCCAGCTGGCAATGGAGGTTTGTAGTTAGTTCTCTGCAGTCTATGGGGGAGGAGTGTTGGAGTTTCCCTGCCCTCTGAAGATTTCCTATCTGTCCAATTGATGGGATTAAGCCCGGATTAGTCTGCATTGATTAGTGTGTCCTGAGGCTAAAACCTCAAGAGAAGGGGGAAAAAAAAAGTGGAGGGACAAGATGGAGTGTTTTTGCTAAGGTGTCCAGCAGTAGGGTCCCTCTGCTCTATCCTGCTGTTAGACCTGGTTTTCTTTCCTCTCGAAGCCCTTTGTTCTCTATCTTGGTGTGGTAAAGGCCTTAGGTCTGGAGTTTTGCTCCATCTAAGCCGCCATCTTCTGAGCTTTTTTGCAGTGTTTCTCTGGCTTTCTCCTCTAGCCACCTCCCCGGTGCCTGTGTTCAACTCCCCGAGTCTGGCGCCAGCAAGGCCCTCTCTCTGGCTGGTGCGCCTGCCCACCAGGGATTTCAGGGGCCACTGGAGACTCTGCACAGCCTGTGGGGGAGGGGTCCTCGGATTCCCCTTCTATATGTTCAGATCCAACAGTTCAAGAATTCAAGCCTTTTTCTTGGTGTACCTCTTGAGCTGTCCAGCAATAGGATCCCCCTGCTCTGTCCTGTTGTTAGTTTTGGTCCTCTTTCTTATTGAAGTGCTTTGTTTTCTATCTCAGTATGGAAAGGGTGCGGAGGTTTTAAGATTTGCTCCAAGCCGCCATCTTCCCAGAATTCCTCTCTTGCCTTGTAGTCTTGTAGTGTGGAGGCTGCCAGATCCTGTGTAGTACTGATTGGTGTTCCTTGATATCTGAATTATCTCTTTTTGGCTTCTTGTAATATTTTATCCTTAACTTGGAAACTTTGAATTTGGCTATTACATTCCTGGGGGTTGTCCTCTGAGGATTTAGCGTAGAAGGTGTTCTTTCTATTTGTCTCTGATTTTTCCGGAAGACCAATAATTCTCAAGTTGTCTCTTCTAGACCTGTTTTCTTGATCTGTCATCTTCTCATATTTCAAGTTTCCTTCTATTTTGTCAGTCTTTTGACTTTGCTTTATTAATTCTTGCTGTCTTGTGAGATCATTGGCTTCTACTTGCCCAATTCTAGCCTTTAAAGACTGGTTTTGGACTATAATCTTTTGGTTTTCCTTTTTGGTCTGGCTTTTCTGGCTCTTCATGGCTTCCAGCTGGTTACTTCTGGTCTTCAATTTGCTTATCATTTCATTTGATTTCTGAACTTCAATTTCCAATTGCAAAATTCTGCCTTTTAAACTGTTATTTTCTTTTAAAACTATTTTCCACTTTTCTTGCCAAATCTTTTTCATCTTTCTCATGATTTCAGATTTGAACTCTTCAAGAGCTTGTGACCATTTTCATTTTTTTGGGGGGAAGGTTTGGATGTCTTTAATTGTCCTCCTCTGCTTTCTGGGTTTTTTCTGTGCAAAAGTTATCAAGTGTTGGAGCTTTTTTCTTGGTCTTTTTGGTGGTTATTTCTTGGGCCTTGCTTGTCATCATTATGCTTTCTCAGCCAGAAGTCTGAGTGAGGCAGGTAGATTCTCTGTGTTTAGAGCTAGCGAGCAGTTTTTCCCTGAGGCTACTTTGAGAGTCTCCTGGCTTCCACTGTCTGCTAGGCCTCTGCTGTCCATGGCCCCTCTCAGCTTCACTCCTGCACCCAAGGTTTGCCCTCCCCAGCCTCCTGGGGTCTCTAGTCTAGTTGTTCTCAAGGTCAAGCCCCTAGTGGTCCTAGTCAGCTGCCTAGAGCCTGGAAATTAGCCCATGCTTCCTCTTCCACCTGAGGTTCTAGCCTGAGTCTCAGCACACTGAGCTGCTTCCACTGTCCATTGCTTCTCTCAGCTCCACTCCTGGGCCCAAGGTCTGTGCTCTCTAGCCTCTTGGGGTCTCAAGTCTTACTGCTCTCAGAGGCAAATTCCTGGTGGTCCCAGTTAGTTGCGAAGAAGTTAGATTTTGCGCCCGTGCTTGCTCTAACTCTGGTGCGTAGCCTCCGACTCTGGTACTGTGGGTGGGGTGGGAGAGGATGGATCAGCTCGTGTTTTGATGGGAGCTATCCTCCCCCCCTTATAGTGTAGAAATGCCCAAATCCCACATACCTTCGATACTGTGCCCTATTGTGGGGTCCCTTCTTTCATCTGGATTTGTTTTTTTGTCCTTTGTTGGTATGCTGTATGGTTGGTTAGGGTTAAGTATGGGTGTATTACTTTTGTTGATTAATTCAAAAGGAGGCAGAGGAGAATTAATCCTGTTCTCACAAATCTAGTGAGGTACTAAGTAGGGATACTTAAAAGTTATTGTTAACCAAAGCTTTTAACTCCAAGGAGGCAAAGAGAACAAACCTTCCCTTTTCACAAGGGTAAACTCAGAATAGACAAAGAGAACCAAGAATTTCCTTTTACAAGACACAGACTGTAAGTTCCTTGGGGTCAATGGTTTTCAAATCTTTCAGTCACGTGTTAAGAGTAAAACTCTCCGGAAGCTGTATATTAATTTATGATTATTTATTATATAGTAAGAAGCAGGTCATAGAAAGAAAAGGCACATAGTCATATGGCTGGTCACACATCCTCCTCCCTAGCTAACCAAAGCTCCCAGCTTATCTTGTGCCTCTGTTCACTTCAGCTACTGGGCCAGAAAAGATGCCAAAGCTACTTCCTTGATCCTTATCATACTCCCCCCAGTCATGATTGGACAGAATTGACCTCAGACCAGTCAGAGGCTGGTCTTCTGAAGTTATATGGGACAAGCAAGCATCTTCTGGGATGCCAGGGACCCACAAGCCCTGCCCCCAATACAGACAAGTCTCAGGCCTTGATCTTAATCCAATCAAAGGATGGAGGCTGAAGCAAAATCCAATTCACTAGAAAACAGGTTTTCAAATTTGACATAAAACTTTCCTTTTAACATCCCAACACTGATCTCAGGGTACCAAGGGTACAGGATTTTGATTTTATGAAACTACAAATTGACTCTTGCCTTTGACAACCAGTCAGTAAGAAATCCTTTTACTGACCCTGGCCCCAGACTGAACAAAAAACCCTCAAGCATCCTTGATCACTTTAGATTGTATCAGCAGATATAATCAAGTTTTACTTAAGTATCCTTTTTGCTTTCCTAATTTATCCTTTTGTATCTAAGCTATTCCTAGGTACCCTATCTATGGCTAGGACCAGTCATTTTTAGACCCAAGTGAGTAAGGGGGCATAAGCTTGCCTTTTCCTAAATCCATTTAAGCACAATGCATGTTGTAGTTCAGCGTAAAGTCCCAGAACTGAAGTTCTGGGTAGTTTCCAAGATTATTCTTTCTGTCTTGGTTAAAGACTCTTATTACAACTACTTTGGTAGTTCTGTGTATTTATAGGCTGACAGATCTGGGGGCTCATCCAGGATTCTGAGGTCTACTGCCAAGTTGCCTGCTAGAGTGACCCTTGGATGGGTTTCCAGCAGGAACTTTCTTTGTTTTCCCAACCAGATTCAACTGGGCAGGTCAGCTTCAATGAGTGAGCTCTCATCTGAACTCAAAAAGCCATTAAGCTGGAGTTCTTATCGGCTCTTTAAGTGGAAGTTTGGTGAAGACTCTTGGGCAATTTCAGGGTCCATTCTGATAGGCCCCACTATGGGGAGAGATGCTGGGTCTTTAAATTATGGACCATGTGGCAGGCCTAGGTGCTGTACCATCCTTGGGCTACTTGGGGAGCAAATGTGGCCACTCTGAGAAGCCTCTGACTTCAAAGGACAGCTGCCAGGCGAAATGCTTTGTGTTTGAGTTGTCATTTTTTGTGGTGAGACTGTATGGGTTTGAGTAAAGCAAGATGTGTGTCTCTCCCCACCTTTACCTTAGGAAAAGAAGGAGAGGGGATGTTGTGGTACAAGGCAAGATGCAAAAAGCAGCAAGAAAGAATCAATAAAAGTTGTTCTGGAGTATTGGAGTCTAAGTTAATGTAAACTCTAATAGTAAAATTTGCAACTGCTTTAGATCAATTAAAATGGTATGAAATGCTATGACAAGATTTTTTTTGTGATAATGGGTTGTTTTTTAAAAACTTCTTATAGAAGTTTTAGAACTTAAGTTTTGGGGTTTTCTCCATATTGCATTTTTAATGTATTTCTTAGATGGAGGCTTCTCTGTAACAACTTTAAAAGCTTGCAGTTTAAGTTGGCCTTTAATGTTTGAAATGTGTACTAACTTTTGATTCCATAACAGCTAAGAATATAGAACCTGGTATCTGGCTATCAATCTACAGCAGGAGCCAAAGGAAAGGCCCAGGATTTACGACTTTATATTTTAGTGTTTTCTTCACAGCTTCTGACATAGTAAATGTGGATTATATTGTACATGGCACTATTAATTTTTTAATGATAGCAAGAATATGATGCACTTTTGTCCTATAGATTAAGTCCTCTTTCGATTTGAATGCTGTGTTTTCAAAATTTTAAGCTATTACTTATTCTGCCTAGAGAACATAGAGCTTTTCTGATTAACACATGTGTTCTGGAGGGTAAGAAAGTTAATTTGGGTTTGGTAAACTGCAGATACAACTGGTTACTGTAAATAGACAATGTGAAGAGAGAATTAAACTCTCTTTGTTTATTGTTAATGTAATTAATCAGCAACCTTTAATTCAATCAATCAAGAATTTAAAGTACCCCTACTTAACACTTAGTAAGTCACTAGGTAAGAAAGTTCACAAGTCACTTACCAGAAAAAAAAAGTTCACACCCCCAAAGGTCACAAGCACTGCCTCCCCCCCAACTTGGGCAGTACTCGGCAAATTGGGAGGCTGTGATTGGTTCCTGTGAAGTGGGAGAGAGACAGGAAAAAGGACTATAAAAGGTGGGACTGGGGAGAAGATTTTTTTTTTTGGATTCCTTCCTTGGAAGGTGAGAACTCTCTCTCTCAGTTGGTGCTTCAGTGGGACACACTCTCTTCAGCTGAGCTTTGGTGAGATTCTTAGAGGTCTTATCCTCATGTGTGCTAAAGGTTCTCGGTGGATTTTTCAACTTCTTTTGGCTCTTCGGATTTCCACTTCCTTATTAGGTCTTTGGATTCTGGTGAGATTTGCTTTCAGATTCCCATTCAGTGGAAGGCATTGGGTTTAAGATTTAGGGCAATGGTCGGCAACCTTTTTGGCCGTGAGAGCCATAAATGCCTGCGGAAGGAGGAAGGCGCTGGAATATGGGATGGGCCTGGGGCACATCATGGGACTCTGCCTGGACTGGTCGGTAGGGAAGTGGAGCCAGATATGGCTCAAGAGCCATACATTGCCGACCCCTGATTTAGGGTATTTGTAGCTAGGCAATTTTTTCTAACTCTTTCCTACATTTCCCACTTTAATATCTCTACCTTGCTGTAAATAAAAGCTGTTTACAGTCATTTTGACTTCAGAAGTTAATTATTTTTATAAATGGGTGACCACAATAATTTTTTTTTATTCTTATATTTGTCAAACCCATTTTTAATCATTACAAGAAGAAATATTTGGGGAAATCATTTGTGAGTAATGGTAAAAGACAGTGACATTTTAGTTCTAAGCCCAAGTTCCTCTAGGAAGTAGCTTCTGCCTGAGATCAAATGAGAAAAGGTTGAAGTGTTGCTGATGCAAAAGCAATCTTTTCTTGGAGCCACAGGTGTAAATGGAGAAAAAAAAGGTAAGAAACTGGAATGGACAACTCTGAGAAAAAGGTTTGGAGGTTTCAAATGAGAGGTTCCAGAACTTTCTAAAACACCTCCCCCTACCCTACCTTTGAGGAAGTAAGGGAAGGATTAAAAATTAGAACAGAAAAAAGTTACAGAGAAGTCAACATAGTGTCTTTTTAGACTGAGTTAAGAGAACGTTTATGAGATTTTGCACAATGTCATTAGTAAATATATATACATTATATGTGTGTGTGTGTGTGTGTGTTAATTTGGTTGAAATCAATGTCAAATCTGTATCAGAATGTGATGTCAAAGAGGTCCCTCAATTAATAAAATTAGGATAAGTAAATTGGAGTCTAAAAGCAAGGGAGTGTCCCTTCAAAGAATTGACAATTTTAGGTCCTTATAAAGTACCTGAAATATTCAGGGCTCATAAAGAATAATGCTGAATAACTGACAATTAAGAGACAGTTCTAAAATGCATGGTCTTTAGGTCTTTAGTTTACTGATTTGTACACTGAGTAAAAATGCTTAATTTGATAGCTATAGTTAAAATAGTAAATTCTTTTAAAATTATATTATTTGGGGGTTACAGAGTAAGAAAATACTGTCGGTATTCTTTTGAAAATTAAGGTTTTTATTGTAATTTTGATTTTTAACTATCCGAAAAAAAGCAGAGAAAAACGTATTTGTGGTAATAAAGATCTAACATAGAATCAGTTTATTTATTGTAAGGCTCAGAAGGACCAATTAGATTTTTTTAATTTTGAGAGCACAGACTCATTTTGTGTGTCATATATATTCTTCATTTTGTTTTTCTATTATTCACCCACGAGAAGCTAGCTATATAAATCATCTACTGTTACAATGTGTGTAGGTCATTATAATTAATTGGTATCTTTTCATTTTAAGAGAAATTAGACTGATTTTGTTATAACTAATTGATCTATTGTACACATTTGCTTAATGTTAGGGGATACAATAATTTGTTTAATTGAATTTGGAATTTTTTTATTTTTATTTTTTACTAACTAGGGCGTCCATTTACAGACATTTTTGAAATCCCAGATGATTGACTTGTTGCAAATGAAATTTGATGGGCAGCAGAGAGATGTGTCTACACTCTTTAGCACAAGTAAATGTTAATAAATAAGTGTTAGTCATTATGATTTCAAGTGCTCTATTCTGATTTACAGATGTTAAGCTTTTCCTTAATTATTCTGAACAAGGAACCTTATATTCAAATAGGAAGGACTTCACCAAGTCTCAGAAGACTCCTAACATGGCTAAGTCCTTGAGCCAACAATTCAGAATTTGGCCTTGCTGTTTTCTCCTGAGAATTCAAGTGGTATCTCCTGACATAAAGTCCCCTTTTAATCTGGCAATCTGATGCAAAAGTCCTAAATAAAACACTAGTTAGGAGAATACAACAATATGTCACAAAGATTATTATACATTTTGATCAAACAAGATTTATACCAGTAATGTGGGGATGGTTTAATATAAGGAAAACTATCAACATAATTAATAATATCAATAATGAAAGTAATAAAAGCCATATGATCATCTCTATAGATGCAGAAAAAATCTTTGAAGCTTGTTGAAAACATCACTGGAAAGCACAGGTATAAGTGGACTTACACACACACACACACACACACACACACAGTTATAAGGAATTCCTGGGACAAAATGGAAATCAAGAGTGGCTGGATTGTCAGTTGAAGACCTCAGAATGCACCCAGGTGGCATGAGCCAAGGCCAAAAGGCAGTAGGAACCAACCCTATAAATACCCATCATGCACAGCACAACTCAGCTCATTCTGGAGCATCCTTGGGTGGAGGGAGGTTCAAGAGGGTGGGGAGGCCTTTGTATCTGCAATCTAGCTTCCTTGCCCTAAAGACCTAGAGAACTATCATACCTGCTGTCAAAAGAGCTAAGAGAGGACAATATTATAACCCTCTAACAAGAACATCGCTAGCCTTCTCTATCCTTTGGTTTGGCTCTGGCCAGGTCAAGCCAGGGTTAGTGAGAAGGTGAAGAAGCTCCAGCCTTCTACCAGCTGGATGTACCAGCATCTACAATCTTTGATCACCTATTTTATATTAGCTTAGATTTAGCATCCCTAAAACCTCTTACCTCATTCCTTGTTCCTGACCCCTTGTTAAGTGAGAAAGTTCAACCAAAGATTGGAGTATCTTTCCTAATTAGTGGACATTCAAAGCTATTATTAGGAAGGGGAACCTTATTTCATGCCATTATCCATCTAGCATTATGCCAGCCCGTACCAACAATGAACCCAACCCCAAGTCAAGAGGCTAGAGGAGTTGTCAACACAATCCCAACTCCTTTTTGGCTGCTTGGCTTGGGCAACAGTTAAAGGAGAGAGCTTGGCAGACTCAATCTAGCAGAGCCTGTCAGACTGAGGGGAGCACAGTCCTCTTCTACAATCCAGTGCTACAAAGCTTTTGCCTTATTGCACTCTCCCCCGACTTTGATCTCTCTTGTGTTTTTAACACACACACACACACACACACACACACACACACACACACACACACACAATGATATGAAGCATTTACCCAAAACATCAGTAATTTATTATTTGTAATAGGGAGAAGCAAGAGGTCTTCCCAATAAGATCAGGGGTGAAACAGGGATGCCCATTAACACCAATATTATTTAATACAGTATTAGAAATACTAGCAATAACAATGAGAAGAAAAAGAAATTGAAGGAAACAGAATGGACAAAGAGGTAATAAAACTATCTCTTTGTAGGTAACATGATGGGATATGTAGAAATTCCTAGAGTTTCAAATAAAAAGCTAATTAAAACTATCAATAATTTTAGCAAAGTAGTAGGATATAAAATAAACCCACATAAAACATCAGAATTTTTATATATGAAGTCCTATAAAGAACAGACAGACGGAGTTCCGGGTTAAGATGGCGGCAGAGTAAGAAGCAGCTCTTAACCTCTCCTGACCGAAACACACAAAACTCCTCAAGGGGACATAAAAACAAGTCCAGACGAACTGAGGAACCCCACAACAGGGCACAGCGTGGAAGGTACGTGGAATCGAGACATTTCCAGGCTATAAAGGGCTCTCGCTAAATCTCGGGCTGAGCAACCGCCCCACCCCCACCCCCTCCACACTCATCTATAGCTCCGAACCCAGCTAAAAAGAAATAGAGCAAGTTTGGGGCACCCATCGAGTCATCAGCAGCTCCGGGACCTGTTCCTGAGAGCAGCAAGACTTAGGACCCCATTAAGTCAAAAAACGCACGCGAAATCTGAGCGCGCGCGCCGGAGCAGGACGCTGGGCGCAGAGTGCCAGCTGAGCAGAGGCGTGGGTGGAGGCAGACACAGCCAGGAACTAAAGCCTAAGTGGGGAACCAGTGCAGACAGGTATACGACTGTGGAAGCAGCGCCCTGAGACTTGTAAAGAAACCTCCGGCAGAGGATCAAGCAAGAGGGCCCACCAGGGGGCTTGACCTTGGGAAAAAACCAGAATTCAGACCTCAGGAGCCAATAGATCGCGAACAGACACTGAGCGCGAGGATAAATCTGAGAAGCTGCTGGGCTAATGATGGCTACTCATCAGCCTCAGGAAGTTCAGAAGAGAAAGAATAATAATAACAAGAAAAAGAAGTCTTTAACACTCCACAGCTTTTACACAGAGAAAATCCAGACAACCGAGCAAAGAGAGGAGGAGAACAAACAAGCATCCGGACCCTCCTCAAATAAGGAAAACTCCTCACAAGCTATGGAAGAGTTCAAAACTGAGATTTTGAGGAAAATGGAAGAGATCTGGCAAGAAAATAACAGTTTAAAAGGTAGAATCTTGCAATTGGAAAGTGAGGCTCAGAAATCAAATGAACTGATAAGCAAATTGAACACTAGAAATGACCAGATTGAAAAGGAAAACCAGTCCCTAAAGGCTAGAATCGAGCAATTAGAAGCTAACGATCTCTCAAGACAACAAGAACAAATAAAACAAAGTCAAAAGACTGAAAAAATAGAAGGAAATATGAAATATCTCAATGAGAGAGTGACAGACCAAGAAAACCGGTCTAGAAGAGGCAACCTGAGAATAATTGGTCTTCCAGAACAACCAGAAATTAATAGAAACCTGGACTCCGTACTAAAAGAAATTATTCAGCAAAATTGCCCTGAAGTCCTACAACAAGAGGGCAATATAAACATTGAAAGGATTCATAGAACACCTGCGGCATTCGATCAAGAAAGGAAAACACCAAGAAATATCATTGCAAAATTCAAGAATTTCCAAGCAAAAGAAAAAATCTTACAAGAAGCCAGAAAGAAACAATTCAAATATCAAGGAGCACCAATCAGGATCACACAAGATCTGGCAGCCTCAACACTAAAAGACCGCAAGGCGTGGAATACAATATTCAGAAAGGCAAGAGAGCTGGGCCTGCAACCACGGATCAACTACCCATCAAAATTGACTATATATTTCCAGGGGAAAGTATGGGCATTCAACAAAATTGAAGAATTCCAGGTATTTGCACAGAAAAGACCAGGGCTAAATGGAAAGTTTGATATCCAACCACAAAAATCGAGAGAAACCTGAAAAGGTAAATAAGATATAGAGGGGAAAGAAAGAAAACTTATAATTTTTAAATTTGCCTTTTTAAGGGCCTCAGTGAGATCTAATTATCTGTAATCCTATGTAGAGAAATGTTATGTATAATTCTCTGTAGTGAACTCTATTCACTATTATAGTA
>NC_058133.1:487989953-488058220 GCF_016433145.1 Gracilinanus agilis | reverse complement strand
GTGGGGGGGGATGAAGGGGAAAGGAGGAGCATGAATCATGTAACCATGTTAAAAATGAATATTAATAAATGTTAAAAAAAAAAAAAAAAGAACAGACAGAGATACTCCATTTAAATTAAGCACAGATAAGAATAAAACACCAGGGAGTATAACCTGCCAAAACAAACCCAGGAACTACATGAACATAATTATAAAACACTTTACACAAATAAAGTCAGATCTAAATAATTAGAGAAGTATTAATTAATTGTTCATAGATAGACATTTAATTTAAATGACAAACTAATCTACTTATTCAATGCAATCTCAACAAGAAAATTATTGAATTAAAAATAATAAAATTTATTTGGAAGGACAAAAAAGATCAAGAATATCAAAAGATGGGGCAGCTGGGTAGCTCAGTGGATTGAGAGCCAGGCCTAGAGACAGGAGGTCCTAGGTTCAAATCCGGCCTCAGACACTTCCCGGCTGTGTGACCCTGGGCAAGTCACTTGACCCCCATTGCCTACCCATACCACTCTTCCACCTATAAGTCAATACACAGAAGTTAAGGGTTTAAAATTAAAAAAAAAAAAAAAAAAAAAAAAAAGAATATCAAAAGAATTTTTTAAAAAAATAAAGTAAGGAAGTATAGCAGTATCAGATTTAAAAATGTATCACAAAGCAGTAATAATCAAAAATTTCTGGTTTAAGCTAATGTGGATATAGTAAAGGATTATAGTAATCTTGTATTTGATGAGAATAGGTCCAGGTTTTGGGGATAAGAAATCAAAGACACATACAGATATATAAAAAATTGCTCTAAATCACTACTGATTAGAGAAATGCAAATCAAAATAATTCTGGGCTATCATCTCACATCCATCAGAGTGGGTAAAATGACAAAAGGGCAAAATGACAAATGTTGGAAGAGATGTGGAAAAAGAGGAGCACTAATACACTGTTGGTAGAGCTGTGAAAAGGAAAAGGGGAAAAGGAAAAGAACTCATATGTTCCAAAATATTTATAGCTGTTCTCTTTGTGATGATAGAGGACTGGAAATTGAAGGGCTGAAACACTCGTGGATGAGATTTATTATACAGATGGGAAGAAAAGTTAAGTTAAACACATAAGAGATATGTGATTTCATTTACGTACAATTGTTTTCTTTGTATAGGGAAATGCTTGTTTTATTTGGTTTTGCAAAGTTTTGAAGGAGGAAAAAAAAAGATAGGCATTTACTCTAACCTGAGAACCAGAAAAGACAGAAAGGGGAAACCCTAGTCCTCATAGCTAACTAAATGGGAAAGTTTCAACTGGGTTATGTTTATTTTGTTGTGAAGATTAATATAACTTAATAACTTCTATTATGGATATTTACAACACTGTCCAGAGTGTTTTTCTAGGTTTTGTGTACATTATCATGTATTTATTATCTATGTAGAATTGCAAAATTAACTAATTTCTCACTCTGATGTCAGAAGAATTTAGGAAAGAATGGTAGAGTCTGATCATTTTTAAAAAATGGATATGGTTATAATAATATGGCACAATTATATTAAACCCTAAACTTGAATGAAGAAAATTGTCATCTGAGGTTAAAATGGATGGAAAGGAATGCTATGGAACAAATTCATGTATGCTGTCAGTAGCCCCAATGGGATGTCTGCTGGATGCTGCGGGTGTAATTCTGCCTCTGGGGAAAGCTGAGAGGGTGCTCTGCTGGATCCCACAGAATTGAGCTTTTACCTGGCAAGTTCTATACATGGTTGTGCATCATTGCCAATTTCTGCCTGGCATTAATACGCCAAATCAGGGGAGTAACTTCTCCCTTGTTATGGTTATGTTCCTCTTTTTCCCCCTATTATAGCAAGTTTTCTACAACCATGAAGATGGATATAGTCATAGATAGGCTGATGATGAAACACAAAAATTGAAAATGGAAGTATATAGAATTTTATTCATTTAAACAACTAAGTAGATGAATACTGAGTTTGTCCTATAACTATTACTCATCATGAGACCTTTAGAAATGTGAGGTTATAAGAATGATTGGCAAATGTTGCAGTAGTTTGTGAATCTATTTAGGGGAGATTTAGTGAGATTAATTTTGGTTAAGTTAATTTAGCTATCAGTAGAAAATAATGCCCTATGATCTTAATATCTTAAACATACATCCAGTCACTTGAATGTGATATTTACTTGGAATAAATCAAAGGGATCTGAAATACTTTCTAAAAATAATAGTTAATGTGAGGGAAGTGTCCAGTCTATTTTGGCACAATTATGGTCATTAGATAAGTTGATCCTCAGCTCGTTCTTCAGAAGAGGAAAATTAGAATGTTGAACTGGCATCTCATTCTCCACAAAGGGAAGTGAGGAGTTTGAACTTAAATTTTAATGTGTGAATTTAACTTAAAATTGCATTAAAACTGCAATTTTCATGGAAGAACTTTTAGCATTTAAATTTATCAATGGTGATCTAATATAGTCTTGTGCAAGCATTTTTTTTTTTACCCTTAACTTCTGTCTATTGATTCATAGGTGAAAGATTGGTAAGGGTGGGCAATGGGGGTCAAGTGACTTGCCCAGGGTCACACAGCTGGGAAGTGTCTGAGACTGGATTTGAACCTAGGACCTCCCGTCTCTAGACCTGGCTCTCAATTCACTGAGCTACCCAGCTGCCCCCTTGTGCAAGCATTTTAAAAAACTGTTTTGGTTTCATAATAGGATACTCAATTATAATTTTTATTTAGTATTATCTGGTACTTTCTTTTGGTTTATATCATTCCACAAACGGTGAGTATTTTCATTGCCAGATTTATAAACCTTAATAAGCCTGTTTAGAAGGCCAGTTGTATTTTCCTAAGAAGTGTGGCTTGATGTCTTGTTGCCCCAAGATTTTAATAGAAATGTGACAAGATGTTGTTAAAAGTGTGATAATGAAGTTATTTTTCACTATTGTTATATAAGCACAAATATCAAATAATTTTTAGGACCATAAAAACATTTCAGTCTATCTGAATTACTGAATGTCTGCCATGGCTGACAGAATAATTTAGCCTTGTATATATGTTCATGAGCAAATACCCAACAAGTTAATGAATTCTTATCTGAAAATTTGGTTATAGATTTCTCATGTTTTCTTTTCTATCAAGGAAACTGGGCAAGAACAGGCCTAATGCAAGGGAGACTTCCCCAGGATCTGAAAGGAAAGGAAGGCTAGCTACTATAGTACTGTCAAAAAAGAAAGAGGAAAAAGAATCACTGAAGCATTTTTTTAAAGTCACAGAAAAGAACTGAAGAAGTTCTGAAGGAAACAAAGACAAGCAGGATAATTTTTAAAGTACAACATGTTGGATTTATTGTATTCTTCAAAACAGAGATTTATGGTTTCACAAAGAATCTCCTTTATTTCTGTTCTATTTTGTATATGGAAATACTTTATGTTTCATTAGTGTCATTGAATTCAGAATTCAAAAAATTACTTTTTAGGAGGGGCAGCTGGGTAGCTCAGCGGATTGAGAGTCAGGCCTAGAGACAGGAGGTCCTGGGTTCAAATCTGGCCTCAGACACTTCCCAGCTGTGTGACCCTGGGCAAGTCACTTGACCCCCATTACCCACCCTTACCACTCTCCCACCTAGAAGCCAATACACAGAAGTTAAGGGTTAAAAAAAATTTTTTTTTAAATTACTTTTTAAAAACATGATTAGGGTAGGGTAAATAGATGCAGCCCCATGTTGAGGAGCTGCTCCACTAGCTGTCAAAAAGCTCCAAAAGCAGTGACATACTCTGTATTCTATGGGCTCTTGGACTCTGAACCTGCTAAGTGTGGAAAGGCTGAAGAATATTTTGTTTGTTGGAACATATTTTTGCAGCCCAAGGAGATGTTTCAGAACTACATTCAGAATGGTTAGAATGGCATTTATATACACAGAGTGATTCATTTGTAAGGCTAAAGAGGCTTTTAATATCAGAAAATATGTACATCAGTTAGCTTGAAAACCAGGCTTTAAACACCACCAGATCTAAAATAAAAACTTTAACTGAGATCATTAAATGTTGGGCGAAATGCCTAACATGGAAGAGAAAACCAATAAATACCTGATGATTCGATTTCAACCATTGATTTAAGAAAAAGTTATGAACTACTATGTGCAGAACATTGTACTACAAAGTTCAGGTGAACCCACATTGTATTACAAAGTTCAGACAAACCCAGGTCCCTGCTTTTGTTGAGCTGAAAGTCTAATAGAGGAAGACAACAGTTAATATAATTATGCTCCAAGTGCAGGAGAGAGGTGAGAAGGAAAGTGCTTTGGGAACTCTGAGGAATTGTTACTAACAGATGTAATGAGGGAAAAGTTTCATGAAGAAGGTGACACGAGCTGAGCTTTAACGAATGCAGAAGACTTCAAAATGAGCTTATTTGTCAATCTTAGAAATACAGAAGATAGTAATCAAAATGCCAGTGATAAAAAATGGCATAAATTCATTTTTGTTCCTTTCCCCTTGTGTATTTCCACATGTATGTTCTATGAAGTGAACAAATGCTAAAATTTCTTTAAAAAATTTAAATTCACATATTATAATTATTGTTCCAAAATTATTTCTACAAACAACAATCTAATAACATCGTATTCCTATAGATAGAGAAATGTGTTTGGGGGCCAGTGGTGACTGGAAAGTGGTAAGGTATTCTACATAAGCTAAACTTTTTAGTTAACCAAAACATTCTTTAAAATACTCAAATCTTTTAAAAGCCAATTTTAAAAGAAGCCCTTATTGATGTATCATATACCTCCTTGTTTATTAAACAATTGTATGACATATTCTGAATAGGTGAATAAAAAAGTATTTGCTGAAGTATTGCTATATACCAACCCCTGGGGATAAGATAAACTCTTTGCCCTCTCAAGGAGTTTATATTTGGTGATTTGGTTGACAGAGTCACTGAGACAGACATGCCCTTTCCTGGAATGGTAGCATTGATCTGATTACTGTTCCCAGAATAAGAAGTAGACCTGGGGAGGATTGGAGTGGCAATAGGTAGGAAAATAGCAGCTGCATCCTGGTCAGGTCTGGTGTTGGTCAGTTTGGATGAACTTTCATCAATGGAGTACAATCATAGCTAGATATCTCACCAAAGGTACAACCTAGGGCAAAAGGAACAAGGACCTAGTTGGAGGCATAAAGAGAAGCAGCAGCAGCAGCAGCAGCAGCAGCAGCAGCTTGGTAGCATGATTAGCCTGACATTAGGGACAAAATATACCCAAAAAAACTTCCTCAAGGGTGTTGCAAGTCAACAAGCAGGGAAATGAAAATCAAAACAACCCCTAGATTTTATCTCACATCCTGCAAATTGGCAAAAATGACAGTCAATGTTAGAAGAGCTGTGAGAAGATAGGCACACTGATACATTACTAGTGAAGCTGTGAAGCAAGATAAACATTTTGGAAAGCACTTTGGAATTATACAAATAAAATGACTAAAATATCAATACTTTTGGGTCCAGAGTCCATTATAGGTTACACCTCAAGGAACTCATAGAGAAGAAGAAATTTCCCATAAACAGAAAAATATGTAGAGTGGTATTTTTCATGATACCAAGAGTTGGAACAAAGTAGATGTTCATCAATTAGGGAATGGCTAAACAAATTGTTTTATGGTAAAATTACTGCACTGCAAAAAAATGGCAAATGTCATAAAAGCATGGAAAAGTCTACATGAACTAGTTAAAGAGAGAAGTAAGCAGAGTCAAATAAACAATATATACAATGATAAAGTTAAAGAAAAAATTAAAAAGGCAAACGTTGCAAAATTATAAAGAATAAGTATGGCCATTCCCAACCCAACCTACCCCCTTCACAGAAGTGGGAGGTCCACAAGTGTATTATGTTGTACATATTTTCAGATTTTTGATTAATTGATCTGTTATGTCAAGTTTTTCTTTTCTTTCTTTCTTTTTTAAATTTTCCTTTGTCTTAAAAAATGCTTTTAAAAAATATGGATTGGCTGGGGGATGGGTAAAGGATACTAGGGGGTAAATTAGGTAATATTAAAATAAATAAATAAAACATCTAAAAAACCCAAATAAACAAACATAATTACTATGTGGAAGGCATTTTACTAAAGTACTGGGGATACAAATAAAAATAAAAACAGGAGGTGGCTAGGTGGCTCAGGGGAGAGAGCCAGGCCCCTGAGATGGAGGTCCAGGGTTCAAATATGGTCTCAGGTTCTTCCTAGTTGTGTGACCCTGGTCAAATTACTTAATAGCAAATGCCTTACTACTTTTCTGCCTTGGAATTGACATTTAGCATCAATTCTAAGACAGAAGGTATGGGTTAAAAAAAGAAAGACAAAAATAGTCCCTGTCTTCAAGGATTACAATTCTAGTGAATTTTGGTGTTTAAGATAACAGTTATAAAAACTAACAGAAATATGAGATCAAAAACCATTCCCCAATAGAGAAGTGGTAAAAAAAAAAAAAAAAACAAAAAAAAAAAACCAGTTCTCAAAAGAATCACAAACCGTTACCTATAGGAAAATATTTTGCCAATCTTAAAGTGCTACATTTTTATTATAAGCATGTTGTTATTGTGATTAGTTTATAATAAAGATTCTCTATTTTTCACCAAGAAGTTAAAATTTCATCACCTAAAGTAAATTTGATTCTTCTAGAGTTGTTTAAATGTGGGCAAACAAAGCCCATAAAAGACATTGTGGATCTGTAAGGCCTTCCTTTAATAAATAGTCCATTGATAAGTAAAAACAATATAAAAGAACAGGAAGTTCTCATCTCTCAGTTCTCAGAGCACAACAGGAAATTGTAGCTATAAACCATTTGAAGAGGGATCTGCTTTCTCTTGGTTGACCAGCACTTTGGATAAATGAATGACAGGTGAACCCTTGAATTTGTAATTTCAAAAAGAAATCTTTTCACTGTCCTATTTTTTGTAGAACAGCAGATTGATTCTTGGTGACTGATATGAACAAAAATCCCTTTTTGGGCATCCTGCTTTTCTTGTTTGTTTTTAATTTCTTTTGATGAAAGGAAGATAATTTAATAATAAAAATGTCACTGCTGATTGAGGAAAGGAAGCAGTCCTAAAGTATCTGTAATTTACTGTTTAATGTCAATTGGCCATGTTCTGGGTAACAACACAGGATTTCTAGCACTTTTCTTGGACCTATTTTCCACAAACCTAGAGGCAACCCCATTGAGTAGTGAAAGGGGAGGATACACAACTATCTGCTTTTATTTCTAAAATTTCCCTTTCCTGAGCTGCTTGCATAATTTTCTATACATTATAATAAAGAAGGTAAATAAATCAAGAGTATGAAATTTATGTCCCTCCTTTTTCTGTAAAGGGACACTAAGGATGTTGAATGTTGCTGTTTGGACTGGCATTTCTTAACTTTTTCCATGTTAACAAAGAAGAGTTCAAATAGTAAGGGGTATATCTCATCAATTAAGCCTTAGAATGTTCTGGAGGTGGAAAGGTGAAGTTCTCCAAGGCATGGTGTCTAATCCCTGAAATTTGTTGGGGGTGAAGAATAAATTGGATGAAAAGACTTCTGAGTGAATGTAAATAGCACAAAACGTCTTAAGTTAGCATATAAAACTCAAATAGTTCAAGGGTAACAATTTTCCTGTATCTTAAGTGCTAGATTTCAAGAAATCAAGTTTTTCACCAATTCTTTCATCTATGCATGTATCTAACAAATATTTATTGTTGAATCCTACCAAATGCTCTACAATGTGTTACTTTAAAAAAAACCCAAACCTTATCTTCTATCTTAGAATTGATATTAAATATGTTTCAAGGCAGAAGAATGATAAGGGTTAGGCAATGGTGGCTAAGTGACTTGCCCAGGGGCCCATTGCTAAGAAATGTCTAAGGCTTGATTTGAATCCAGGACTTCATTTCTCCAGTCCTGGCTCTATCCAGTGAGCCAATAAGCTGACCCAAAAATGTGTTACTCCTGTAGGGAAACTAAAGACTAAAAAATTTGGTCTCTGCCATTAAAGAACTCATACTCTAGTACAAGAAAACAAATAAAAAACAAAGCCAAAAAACATGAAAGGTACAATGAGTGCTAAACTATATGGTACAAATTACCAAAAAAAAAATAAAGAGTTCAAAGGCTAGTATCCTTTTCCCTCAACTGCAGGACCATCCTACTTCCTTTTCAAATTTTAGGTTTCTTGATTAACTTTTACATACCTTCCTGTATACAAGCTGGTTCAAATCTTTAGACCACCAATCAACTGAGAAATGATTCCTCCCCTACAAATCTGATTTAGTTCAATATTATTTAGTTCAACATTAGAAATGCGACCCATATCATAGACTTGTTGCAAAGAATTTTTTCCCAGTTACTTGTTTCCCTTTTCTTCTTAGTTTTATTAGATTTGCTCGTACAAAAACTTTTTAACATAATCAAATATTTCATGTAATCAAAATGATTTATTTTATCTTTGATTCCTTTCTTTTCCTATCTTTCTATTTCTTGTTTGGTCATGAACTTTTCTATTTGATAGGTATATTTTTCATGTTTCTTTAATTTGTTTTTGATGTGACCTTTCATATCTAGGTAATATATCCATCTGAAGCTTATCTTTATACAAAGCATGAGTATCAGTCTAAATCAAATTTTTTTCATATTGCTGTCCATTTTTCTAGCATTTTTTTCAAAAAGTGAGCCCTTCACTATATAATGCATTACTGGTGGAGTTGTGAACTGATCCAAACATTGTGGAGGACAATTTGAAATTATGCCCCAAAAGTTATAAAACAATGTATACCCGTTGATCCAGTAATACCACTACTAGGTCTATATCCCAAAGAGATTTTTTAAAAAAGGAGAAAGGATCTACTGGTACAATATTACTTATAACTGTTCTTTTTGTGGTGGCAAAGAATTGGAAATTAAAGGGATGCCCAACAACTGGGGAATGACTGAACAAATTGTGGGCATGTGATGGTGTACATTTTATAGTGTAAGGAATACAATTTGTAGTATAAGGAATGATGAACAGGATGATTTCAGAAAGAGCTAGAAAAATCTACGTGAAGTATTGCAGAGTGAAATAAGCAGAACCAGGAGAACATTGTGCATAGCAATAACAATTCTGTGGAATGATCAGCTATGAAAGACTTAGCTACTCTCAGCAATAAAATAATCTAGGACAATTCTGAGGGACTTGGGACCAAGAATGCTATCCACCTTCAGAGAAAGAATTGTTTGAGACAGATGTAGATAAAGCATATGAATTTTCATTTATTTGGGTGTATGTTTTAGAGATTTAGTTTTATATAATTATTCACTTAAAAAAAGGAACAATATGGAAATATGTTTTGCATGCTTACATGTATAAGCCAGATCAAATTGCTTGTCAGTTCCGGACTGGGGTGGGGGGGCAAGGGAGAAAAGTTCAATCATATAATTTCAGAAATTTATGTGAAAATGTGTTTATATGTGGGATAAATTGGTAAAACAAAAAAAAAGTAAAACTAAAATTTAAAAAAATGCCTCATTTTCCTCAGGAAAAAAAAAAGTGAGTCCATATCCCAGTAGCCAGCCAGCCTTCCTTCCTTCCTTCCTTCCTTCCTTCCTTCCTTCCTTCCTTCCTTCCTTCCTTCCTTCCTTCCTCTTATCTTCAGTTTTAGAATTAATACTATGTATTGGTTTCAAGGCAAAAGAGTAGTAAGAGCTAAGCAATGGGGATTAAGTGACTTGCCCAGAGCCACACAGCTAGGAAGTGTCTGAAGCTAGATTTGAACCTAGGACCTCCCATCTCTAGGCATGACTCTCAATCCACTGAGCCACCCAGCTGCCCCAATTGATTTATTTCTTACCAAATTGTTCTAATAATAACTGCTTTGTAGTATAGTTTAAGATCTGGCACTCCTAGGACCTTTTTGTTTCCACTACTCATTATTTCTCTTGAGATTCTTGACTTTTTCTTTTTCCACATAAATTTTGTTATTATTTTTCCTAGTTCTAAAATAATCCTTCGATAGTTTGACTGCTATGGTATTGAATAAGAAAATGTTTGGGTAGCACTTTTTTATTTATTGGCTCATACCATGAGTAATATTTTTCCAATTATTTCAACCTGTTTTATTTCTGTAAGCATTTGTATGTGGTATTTAAATAGTTCTTGTGTGTATCTTGGAAATTAGATTCCCAAGTATTTTGTACATTCTGTAGTAATTTTAGATGGAATTTCTTTTTCTTCTTGCTGAGTTGTATTATATAGAAATGCTGGTGATTTTTGTGGATTTCTTTTATATTCTAAAAGGATACTTGTTATAAAAAAAATATGTTTATGGATTGGGGAAAAGCTTAGGCTCCTTGGAAAGCACTGCGTAAATTTTCCAAGTACAGCCTGGTCTGCTCTCTTCCTCCTACTCAAGTCTAATCACAGCCCTCTAGCCAATGACAGTGCTTATTTAAGATATATGTACTGTACCAATGAATGGACTAACTCATTGGGGTTACCCAGTAAACTGCAAGTCAAAGTCTTCCTCAAAGCATTCTTCAACCACCTTTTCTCCTGTGTGGATTGTCAGGCCAATCTTTTTTGTATGGTTATGGATTTCACTGAAAAGTTTCTAAATATTTGGATGCTTCCTAAGGACATTACCACTATATCACATGCAAATACAATCATCTGGACAATAAGTAGAACATGCTCTATGTCAGGGGCANGTCTAAGGCTTGATTTGAATCCAGGACTTCATTTCTCCAGTCCTGGCTCTATCCAGTGAGCCAATAAGCTGACCCAAAAATGTGTTACTCCTGTAGGGAAACTAAAGACTAAAAAATTTGGTCTCTGCCATTAAAGAACTCATACTCTAGTACAAGAAAACAAATAAAAAACAAAGCCAAAAAACATGAAAGGTACAATGAGTGCTAAACTATATGGTACAAATTACCAAAAAAAAAATAAAGAGTTCAAAGGCTAGTATCCTTTTCCCTCAACTGCAGGACCATCCTACTTCCTTTTCAAATTTTAGGTTTCTTGATTAACTTTTACATACCTTCCTGTATACAAGCTGGTTCAAATCTTTAGACCACCAATCAACTGAGAAATGATTCCTCCCCTACAAATCTGATTTAGTTCAATATTATTTAGTTCAACATTAGAAATGCGACCCATATCATAGACTTGTTGCAAAGAATTTTTTCCCAGTTACTTGTTTCCCTTTTCTTCTTAGTTTTATTAGATTTGCTCGTACAAAAACTTTTTAACATAATCAAATATTTCATGTAATCAAAATGATTTATTTTATCTTTGATTCCTTTCTTTTCCTATCTTTCTATTTCTTGTTTGGTCATGAACTTTTCTATTTGATAGGTATATTTTTCATGTTTCTTTAATTTGTTTTTGATGTGACCTTTCATATCTAGGTAATATATCCATCTGAAGCTTATCTTTATACAAAGCATGAGTATCAGTCTAAATCAAATTTTTTTCATATTGCTGTCCATTTTTCTAGCATTTTTTTCAAAAAGTGAGCCCTTCACTATATAATGCATTACTGGTGGAGTTGTGAACTGATCCAAACATTGTGGAGGACAATTTGAAATTATGCCCCAAAAGTTATAAAACAATGTATACCCGTTGATCCAGTAATACCACTACTAGGTCTATATCCCAAAGAGATTTTTTAAAAAAGGAGAAAGGATCTACTGGTACAATATTACTTATAACTGTTCTTTTTGTGGTGGCAAAGAATTGGAAATTAAAGGGATGCCCAACAACTGGGGAATGACTGAACAAATTGTGGGCATGTGATGGTGTACATTTTATAGTGTAAGGAATACAATTTGTAGTATAAGGAATGATGAACAGGATGATTTCAGAAAGAGCTAGAAAAATCTACGTGAAGTATTGCAGAGTGAAATAAGCAGAACCAGGAGAACATTGTGCATAGCAATAACAATTCTGTGGAATGATCAGCTATGAAAGACTTAGCTACTCTCAGCAATAAAATAATCTAGGACAATTCTGAGGGACTTGGGACCAAGAATGCTATCCACCTTCAGAGAAAGAATTGTTTGAGACAGATGTAGATAAAGCATATGAATTTTCATTTATTTGGGTGTATGTTTTAGAGATTTAGTTTTATATAATTATTCACTTAAAAAAAGGAACAATATGGAAATATGTTTTGCATGCTTACATGTATAAGCCAGATCAAATTGCTTGTCAGTTCCGGACTGGGGTGGGGGGGCAAGGGAGAAAAGTTCAATCATATAATTTCAGAAATTTATGTGAAAATGTGTTTATATGTGGGATAAATTGGTAAAACAAAAAAAAAGTAAAACTAAAATTTAAAAAAATGCCTCATTTTCCTCAGGAAAAAAAAAAGTGAGTCCATATCCCAGTAGCCAGCCAGCCTTCCTTCCTTCCTTCCTTCCTTCCTTCCTTCCTTCCTTCCTTCCTTCCTTCCTTCCTTCCTTCCTCTTATCTTCAGTTTTAGAATTAATACTATGT
The DNA here is from genome assembly GCF_016433145.1 of Gracilinanus agilis. Lineage (NCBI taxonomy): Eukaryota > Metazoa > Chordata > Mammalia > Didelphimorphia > Didelphidae > Gracilinanus > Gracilinanus agilis. Next base: position 488,045,726 of record NC_058133.1, on the reverse strand, counting down.
ATTGGTTTCAAGGCAAAAGAGTAGTAAGAGCTAAGCAATGGGGATTAAGTGACTTGCCCAGAGCCACACAGCTAGGAAGTGTCTGAAGCTAGATTTGAACCTAGGACCTCCCATCTCTAGGCATGACTCTCAATCCACTGAGCCACCCAGCTGCCCCAATTGATTTATTTCTTACCAAATTGTTCTAATAATAACTGCTTTGTAGTATAGTTTAAGATCTGGCACTCCTAGGACCTTTTTGTTTCCACTACTCATTATTTCTCTTGAGATTCTTGACTTTTTCTTTTTCCACATAAATTTTGTTATTATTTTTCCTAGTTCTAAAATAATCCTTCGATAGTTTGACTGCTATGGTATTGAATAAGAAAATGTTTGGGTAGCACTTTTTTATTTATTGGCTCATACCATGAGTAATATTTTTCCAATTATTTCAACCTGTTTTATTTCTGTAAGCATTTGTATGTGGTATTTAAATAGTTCTTGTGTGTATCTTGGAAATTAGATTCCCAAGTATTTTGTACATTCTGTAGTAATTTTAGATGGAATTTCTTTTTCTTCTTGCTGAGTTGTATTATATAGAAATGCTGGTGATTTTTGTGGATTTCTTTTATATTCTAAAAGGATACTTGTTATAAAAAAAATATGTTTATGGATTGGGGAAAAGCTTAGGCTCCTTGGAAAGCACTGCGTAAATTTTCCAAGTACAGCCTGGTCTGCTCTCTTCCTCCTACTCAAGTCTAATCACAGCCCTCTAGCCAATGACAGTGCTTATTTAAGATATATGTACTGTACCAATGAATGGACTAACTCATTGGGGTTACCCAGTAAACTGCAAGTCAAAGTCTTCCTCAAAGCATTCTTCAACCACCTTTTCTCCTGTGTGGATTGTCAGGCCAATCTTTTTTGTATGGTTATGGATTTCACTGAAAAGTTTCTAAATATTTGGATGCTTCCTAAGGACATTACCACTATATCACATGCAAATACAATCATCTGGACAATAAGTAGAACATGCTCTATGTCAGGGGCAGACACTGGTTGAACATTCAAGTGCCCTGTTTTATGCCTTACTTGACCCTGAAAATCAGAGATCATTTAACAAAATTATGGATGTGGCTGTACCTATCAAGGAATCAGATAGAAACCTAACTTATACCAATAAGATACCTTACTGGAAAAGGGCCTTTAAGATTGTACTTTGTGGTAAGGAGATAATTTTGAAAAATTAACAACGATAATATGGATCTTGTATTTTCAGACCCTTTTGGCCCACTGTAAGACTCTGCAGATGGGCTAAGTGAAAAAGAATGCTCAACAAGTTTGTCTATTCCTTCCTAAATCTATATGCAGATCATTCTTGTGAAGGTTTTATAGAGAGATGGAATGGATAACAAATATGTAAGTCATTCCTGCCCTTTTGGTAAAATAACATTCACTATTTTTTCAATCATTTTTTTCTCCTTTCAGATATCTTGAATATTGACCAATCTAACGTGTTAACCAATCTAATAGTTCAATCTATGAACTTCTGTATTTTAGCCCCTTTTGCCAGATTCACTTTCTTAAGCACTTTTTCTTCTTACTCCTATGGTTCAAAATAAACTCACTCAGGTATTAAAGAACTCAAATATTATGGTGGTTCATCTGTCATTGGTAACAAAAAATGCTGACAGACTGGTATCCACTGCCTCTTGATTTATTGTTCTTCTGGCTTCTCCATAAATGCTCTGAGATGATTTGGCTACACCAGGTCTCCTGACAGGTTTTCTGCAGACTCATTTTCCTCACTCTACAAATGATGACCTACAGGCCAAACAACTATCAAACAAACAAATCATTTAGACTTTCTAAGCCTCAATTTCTTCTCAGTAAAATGAGTGGGTTGGACTAATATTATCAGTAAGGTCTCTTTCAACTAAGATCCTGTGACTAGAAATGGAAGAGAATCTGTCCCTCATAGTCTCCAAGAGTCCTGGACTATAAATCTTTGGAGTCTTGGCTCCTCCTTTCCCTTCATTCTCAGTGTAATAAATTAGAAGTATTATTTAACTAGAAAGGCATTTATGCCACAGCAATAAATCAGAACAATAATCAAAGGTTTGACAAAGAATTTTAAGCAAATCCATTAGTATCTTAATATGTAGGGAAAATCCAGTTTTTAACCGCTTAGAGACAACACAAAGAAAGTCAAACGAAATTTATTACATTACAGTTGTTTATATCATACACTGAGAATTCCCAGGACGACTCAGAGTACCATAAGAGATGTCTTAAATGGAATTATTTCTTATCTAGCATGCATTTTATGTTATTTAAGAATATCTGGGTGGTAAGAATGACTTATAATTGCTATGAATTCGTTATATATAACATTTCACTTTAAAAAAAAGGTATTTTAAACCTTTACCTTCTATCTCAGAATCAATACTGTGTATTAGTTCTAAGGCAGAAGAGCAGTAAGGGCTAGGCCAGTTTTGGCAAAGTATTGACATGCTAAGCTGGCACTGGGGGAGCTGCTCCATCCCCCCTCTTCCCAAGGGCATTTTTTGCACGCCCCATTCCTCTGTCCAGCTGCCCAAAGTGAGCTCGTCCTCTTTCTCTGCTCTCTGGGGTAATGCATGGGGTGAGGTGGGGGTTTCACAGGCAGCTTGAAGTTGCAGTTTGGGCAAGTGAACTTGAAAACGCTGGGCTAGGCAATGGGGGTTAAGTGATTTGCTCAGGGTCATACAGTTAGGATGTGTCTGAGGCTAGATTTGAACCTGTCCTTGAGACACTAGGTTCAAATCTGGCCTCAAGACACTTCCCTAGCCTTTACTGCTTTTCTGCCTTAGAACCAATACATATGACTGAGGTAGGCAAGGTTTTAAGGTTTTTTTAGGGAAAGATTTTTAAGGAAGGTAAGGGTTTAAAATAAAAAAAAAATTTTTTTAAAGAAAAAAAAAAAGGGACAGCTGGGTAGCTCAGTGGAGTGAGAGTCAGGCCTAGAGACAGGAGGTCCTAGGTTCAAACCCGGCCTCAGCCACTTCCCAGCTGTGTGACCCTGGGCAAGTCACTTGACCCCCATTGCCCACCCTTACCAATCTTCCACCTATGAGACAATACACCGAAGTACAAGGGTTAAAAAAAAAAAAAAAAAAAAAAGAGGGAAAAAATATAGAAGAAAATGTCCCTGTTTTGGCCCTTGCTTTTCCTCTAATATATAAATCATCATCTTTGGGACAAATACTAAAGACATTATCTTTTATTTTATAATAAAAAAATAAGAATAATTTTTTCCATTAGCAAAATCAGACTTTTAATCTGAAAAAATCAGGAAGGACCTCATTTAAATCTACCCTCCCCACAATGAAGATATCTAGGTAATAAAAAAATTAATCATAACTAAAGTAACATATAAAAAGGAAAAACTTCTAGGATAAAAATCTTTTACTATATTCTAAGTACCTAATTACCAAGAATTTTTATTTCCTTTTATTCTTCTTGCAAGTTCTGGTTAATTTAAAGCCTGTCTTCTGTTAATATTAACTTCACCTGACCAAAACTTGTCCCTTGGAATGTGTAAATTTATTTAAAGTCTTTTTCTCTATCAATGTAATGTAATTTTGCTTATGAGAAGACTGGTTAGAATCCTAAAGAGGGTTCGGTTTTTTTCTGAGGCCTGAACATATGCATGAGCAAAATAAAACCTAGGTTTTTATTAACCTCTCTAATTTCTGTATTTGTGTCATTTAAAAATATTCTAAAACCTGGGAGACTACATCTCCCAGGACTCCCTGCTACAACTTCCCAGACACCCCCCCACTTCCTTTATAGGAGATGTCAGAAAAAGTATAAAAGAGTTTTGGAGCCTTTTGGCTCTCAGCTCTCTACCCTGAGGCTGCCTCCACCCCAAGGCTCTTGACCCTTGAGAAGTGCCTCCAGAGGAGACCCTTTTCCCCTACCTAACTTTTCCCTTTCCTAACTAAATAAAAACCTAGCTATTTCTACAATTAGTGCTACCTGATCTTTACTGACCTCCAAAGAGCTCTGCTCAATTTGCCCTACTGGGGCTGGGGGCTACTGGCTGGGCTACCTTCCTTCCTTTCCTCTGGCTTTCCCTTCCTTTCCCTTTCTTCTCCTATCCTACCTTCCTCCTATCACCCACCTCACACGTTGTAAATATATTTTGATAGAGGTTACCTACATGAACTCAAAGAGAAGATATTTGTCCTATAATAGTAGCTTTAAATTTCAATCTATATGAAACATCCAATGGAGCTCTCAGCTTAAAGCTGATAAAGTTTTTACTTTCTTTAAATATAATTTCATTTTTCAAAAGATAGAGAAGGTAACAAAGGAAAATGCTTATTCTAATCACTGTATTAGTTCTGACCAATAAAAAAAAATATTCAGGCAGAAATGTCAAAGGATAGAAATCTTAGGAGGAAGTGACCATATCACTTAGACATCATTTTACATTTATTAGAGACAAATATAGATGCTAGTATGGTCTGATGGACAACAAGGATTATGGAATATTGGATTAAAAAAAGGTGGAAACGACATTCCATCCTATAGACCAAAATTTTACATTGGAAATTGGCTCAAAGAGAGATAAGATGTTCTGAAGAAAAAATTCTGACAACACAAATGGTTCTCTTGATGAGGAAGAAAGGTATCTCTATAAAAGACCAATTATTGTTAGCATTTGTACTGTTTTATGAGGTCTGCAAAGCACTTTACATGTTATCCTATTTGATGAGAACACATTAGCCAACTTAGAGGCAAATGGCGAAGGAAAAAAGTTCTTAACCTGGTGTCTGTGACCTTGTTTTGAAAAAATAGTTTGATAAATGTAACGCATTATAATTGTTTTCCTCTATAACCCTATGTATTTTATTTTTTCATTCAGAAAAACATCATTTTGAGAAATATTCTACAAGGTTCACCAAATGGTTAATGGTGTCAGGACACAAGAAAAAGGTTAAGAACTTTTGATATAGAAAAAAGTACAATGGGTGGGCTCACATTCCGACTTTTGATACTCTTAGACTATGACTTTAAGAAAGGCACTTTAAGGGACCCCAGTTAACTCATTTGCCAGATGACGGGAATCAGAAAAGATGATTCTTGATATACTTTTCAGTTCTATAGCCAAAGACCTCATTACTTTATGAAATAATCTATTACATCAAAAAAGAAAAGCAAATTTAAAAAAAAGGCAAGTAAAGATGGAAGCAAAGTAACTAAGGATAAATGGAAAAGAAAAGTGATAGTCTATAAAAATAGTAGACTAAGCTACAGACAAAAAGGCTATTTTTAGCTATGTTGGGAGCAAAAGGACTCTCAAAAAATGGGAGAGAACTGCTTACCTGGAAGGGAAAGCATAACAATAGCAATATAGAAAAGAGAGAAAATTCTATCAAAGAGAATGACATACAAAGAAGATTGGGAAGGATGAAACAAAAAATGACTAATATGGAATTGAAACTCAAGATAATGAAATTATAAGATAGCACCTAACTAAGCACCTAAGATAGCATTTACTAAGTCACCAAGCCTTGATGAACTACATATTAAGGGACTAAAAGAACTTGCAGTTGAGATTGATGAGTCAATATCTCTGAAAATCATGAAAAACGGAAAATGTGCTGCACAAATGCTAAGGGGCAAACATGGCCCTGGTTTTCAAAAAGGGGATAATGAAGTACTCTTCAAATTATATATAGGTCAGTGAGTCTGACATCAACTCCTAGCAAAATTACAGAACACATTATTAAAAGTAAGGAGTATGAGCAATGAGAAATTGAAAAAGTAACCTACAAGAGCCAGTGTGGCTTTATAAAAACAGAAGATACACTAGATTTACCTCTTTCTATTTCAAATCAGGTCAACAGACTGGAAAAACAAGAGAAATGCTCTACACATAGCAGACCTGATTTCATATTGGCAGATAACAAGATTTCTCCCAGTAGCCTGATGGATCAGATAGAGTTGAAGGTAAAGGAAAGTACACTAAGGAAGTTTCAGAATGATATTGAGGTCCAAACCTCAAGGATAGTGATTTGTGGCATGGGGGCACTCTGAAGGGAGGCCCTCCTTTTGGAGCATTCTGTGCTATTTATATTTAACACAGTATCAGACTTTTATGCTAGGAGGGACCACTGACACTGGATGACACAATCTAGATACTAGAGAATCTCAATAAGCAAGGGCAATGGGCCAAATCTAATAAAGGCTGGCTTTTTAAACCTGGGATACAAAGATCTGTGGAGAGACTGCAGGAGGCCCATGAGTTACATCTTTTATTTTTTGGTATTATTTTGTCCCATCCTCCCCACCCCAAATTATGTAGAAATAATTTTTAACATTTGTTTTCTCACATTTTGAGTTCCAAAGTCTATCTCCTGCATCTCCCCCCCCCCCCGAAATGGTAAGAAATTTTATATGTTATACATTTGCTATCATGCAATACATATTTCTGTATTAGTTATGTTGTGGAAGAAGACACATCATCGAAAAAAGCTTATGAAGAAAATAAAGTGGAAAATGCTATGCTTTGATCTGCATTCAGACTGTCAGTTCTTTTTCTTAAGTTGTATAGATTTTCATCATGAGGCCTTGGAATTGTCTTGGATCACTGTATTGCTGAGAATAGCTAAGTCATGCAAGTTGATCACTGTTTAATATTGCTACTACTGCATACAAGGTTCTGGTCACTTCACTTTGCATCCGTTCATGTTAAGTTTTCCTGTGTTTTTCTGAAATCTTCTTGGTCATTTCTTATAGCACAATTAGAATTCCATTGTAATCATATACAATAACTTGTTCAGTCATTTCCAAACTAATGAATATCTCAATTTCCCATTCTATGCCATCACAAAAAGAGCTGCTATAAATATTTTTGTACAAATAGGTCCTCTTTCCCCCAACCTTATCAATCTTTTTAATCTCTTCAAGATACAGACCTAGTAGTAATATTGCAGAGGTTGTTTGTACAAAACCTCTTTAATTTAATGTAATCAAAATTATTCATTTTATATCTTGGAATGCTATCCCTTGTTTGGTCATAAATTCTTCTTTTATCCATAGATCTGATGAGTAAACTATTCCACAATTTTCTAATTTGCTTATGGTATAAATCTTTAGATTTAAATCATGTATCCATTTTGACTTTTTTTTGTTAAATAGTGAGTTCTTGTTCTAAAAGCTTAGTACTTTGGGTTTACTAAATACTAGATTACTATGGTCATTTACTACTGTGTATCATACACCTAACTTATTTCATTGATTTACTACTCTATTTCTTAGCTATTACCAGATTGCTTGGAGAAGTACCACTTTAATAATACAATTTGAGGTCAGATACAACTATGCCATTTTCCTTGACATTTTTGTCATCAATTCCCTTAGTATTGTCACTTTTTGTTCTTCCAAATGAATTATTATTTTTTTCTAGCTCTATGAAATACATTTTTGGTAGTATGACTGGTATAGTATTGAATAAGTAAATTAAAATTTAGGTAGTACTATCATTTTTATTCTATTAGCTTGGCCTACTCTCAAGCAATTAATGTTTTTCCAATTGTTTAGATTTGACTTCATTTATGTGAGAAGTGTTTTGTAATTCGGTTTTGGCAGGTGGACCCCCAAGAATTTTAAATTGTCTATAGTTATTTTTAATGGAATTTCTCTATTTCTTGATGCTGGAGTTTGATTTGTTTGGATTTATTTTATATTCTGCAACCCTTTTAAAGTTTTCAATTAGTTTTTCAGTTGGTTCTTTAGGATTCTCTAAGTATACAATCATATCATCTGCAAAAAATGAGAATTTAGTTTCCTTATTAGCTATTTAAAATCTTTCAATTTTTTTCTTATTGCTACTTCTAGCATTTTTAGTACAATATTGAATAATTACCTCTTTATTTCAATATACCTAGGTATCATCCTCAAACCTTCACTCTCACCCTATATATCCGAAAAGTTACCAAAAGTTACTACCTTTGTAATGTTTCTCACATATGATCCTTCTCTTTAATAAGAGAATTAATAAGCTAATAAGTGTCTGAGACCAGTACTCTATCCACCAAGCCATCAGTTGTCTTTTGCTTGATCACAGGCTAAAATATTCTGTTTTAAGGCTGAGGTAACCTTCACCCACCTCTATATGCAATTATATACAATGAAAGCTGCAGTAGCCCCCTACTTGTGTGCTGAGCTCCAGAAAACTGGCATGTGTTGTTCCCCCTTCCCCCTACCCCAACCAGCCCTTGCAGACTGCACTGCAACCCTGTCTGCCCCAAACAGGGCAGCATGTCCCTGGAGAGCTTTCGCACAGCTGAGTCAACATGTGCTCCGAGAACACAAACTAACTGATAAAAAACTCAATTAAGACATTAATTAGTAAAGTAAATCTCCAATAACAAAAATTACAATGCATTTCAAAGCTAAGTATAAAGTTTTCAAAATCATTTACAACAGTGCTCTCTTCTATTATGGATAATTTACTGTTTACTCATGTAGAATAGTTCCTTTTCACTGGCTCACAAAGGAAGCAAAAAGATTAGTATTAATAAGAAAAACATCATTAAGATCCACCATTAATCATAGCAATCTCATCTGCATTATGTAAATAATATTCTTGTTGTAAAAATATAGTAACCAGGTGATAAAAAAAGGAAGAGGTACACAGAGATTAATTTTGTTCTACAAATAACAGAAAATCCTTAAAGCATTCAAGACAAAGGGAAATCAGAGCATTACTCTAAACAAAGTCACCAAATACAGACAATAATTTTAAAAAAAACAACCCTTTCCTTTTGTCTTAAGGTTCAATACTATATATTGCTTCAGAGGTAGGGGATAGTCAATAGGGTTTAAGTGACCTGTCCAGGGTCACATAGCTAGAAAGTTTCGGAAGTAAAATTTGAACCCAGGACCTCCTGAATGCAGATCATTCTTAAGGGGAAGCTGCACCCCCCTAACTCCTTCCTCAATATCATATTTTTGATGGGTTGAAAAAGAAAAATAACTTTTCAATGACTTGGGAATGAAACAGGCTAGGATCTATTTTATTTCATCTTGGATTCACCAATGAAAGGAAAAACTCCACTCTTTTACTCTACTTAGAAACATATTTTCTAAGGCAACTTTACTCATTACTCAAACTGACAACTGTCAGCAGTACACATATGAGCAAAAGTTTTGATCTGGTCTTGTAAACCTCTTCTAAGCCATAGGCCAAATTTTAATGAAATATACATAGTAATATTTTTAAGGAAGGAAAAGGGGGGAATAGTTTGGCACCTAATATATAATCACAATGACCAAGTCAGGTGTGTAGGTTCTCCAGTATGCACTTTATTAGAGTTCAGTTATAAATACACCATCTTCAGACATTCAAGATGTAGTTCTCTCAGATAAAGCTTCAAAACAGGAAATGAATCCCCTCCCAAACGCTGCTTCTTATCTTTAAAATGACCTGAAATTATTACTGAACTAATAAAGTAATTTTGTTTCAGAAAGCGATCTGATCTTTTTTTCTTCTTTTTTGATAAATGTAATCATGAGATGTGGGATTATTGCTTTTTGGCGGACTGTGTACCCATATTGAAGCAACATGGTAATACAAGAAAAAAACTTTTTTATGATTCTTATAGCAAGGTCTTTAGAGTAAGCTAAATCAAAGCATGCCTGTTTTTATTCTGGCCGCATTTCTTGAAAAAAGTCCAATGTTAACAATAAAAAAAACTAACATTTATGTAACACTTTAAGGTTTATAAATTACTTCATGAATGTGTTTTTACATTTGATTCTTACCAAAATGCTACAAAGTAGACTACATAAAAACATTACCATTTCTCATCTTACAAATGACACCACTGGATTCAATGATCTCTGAGGTCCTTTAGAGCTTTTAAATCCTAGAATTTGCTTCTATCACATTTAGTCATCTGTTTTATATGTCTAAATCAGTGATGGGCAAACTTTTTAAAGAGGGGCCAAAGGAAAGGAAATGCTCATCTGTCAGTCTGTTTCTAAGGCAACTCTTTCTAAGTTTAATTGTATTATATCCTACTCATTGTATTCCTCAGATTGGGAATAATGTCACGTGGCCCAATAGAACATTTCAGGGGGCTGCATCTGGCCTGCAGCCCATAGTTTGCCCATCTCTGGTCTAAATGATTCCACTGATCTAATTTAAATATGGTTTATATCTTTGTTATCTGAGACCCAGAGAGATTCAGTAGCTTGTCCAGCCCTTGCCTTTTGTTTTCTGCATCACAACAATTTCAATGTCCAGATTCCACAGTTATATATTTTTTCCCCTACTATGGAAAAAAGAGGCTAACTACATAGAGTTATCTTTAACTGAAATTTTGCTACTCATTGCTGCAGAAAGAATTTCTATTGAAAAATATTTTATTTTCCCAATTACATGTAATCATATGTTTTCCAAAATTATAAGACCCAAATCGTATCTCTTTCCCTCTCCCCCCATTCCCCCCAGAGATATAAGTAATTTGATCTGGATTATACATATATTATCACATGAAACATACTTTCACACTGGTCATTGTTGTAAGAGAATACTCATAAAACCAAAACCCCAAAATATAAATACAAATAAACTAATGTGAAAGAAGTATAATTTCATTTACATCTGATTCCAACAGTTTTTTCTCTGGAGGTGGATAGCATTCTTTGTCATAAATCCTTCAGAACTGGGGCAGCTAGATGGCTCAAGTGGATTAAGAGGCAGGCCTTGAGACAGGTCTTGGATTCAAATGTGGCCTCAGACACTTCCTAGCTGTGGGATCCTGGGCAAGTCACTTATCACTCATGGCCTGGCCCTTACCACTCTTCTGCCTGGGACTAATACTAAAGTGGAAAGTAAGGGTTTAAAAAAAAAAAAAACCCCTTCAGAATTATCCTAGATTGTTGTATTGCTAAGAGTGGCTAAGTTGATCACAGCTGATTATTGTACAATATAGCTGTTACTGTGCACAATGCTCTTCCAATTTTGCTTATTTTGCTCTGCATCATTTTATGCAGATCTTTCCAGCTTTTTCTGAAATCATCTTGCTTTATCATTTCTTATAGCACAATAGTATTCCATCACCAACATGTACCACAATTTTTTCAGCCATTCCCCAATGGATAGACATCCCTTCAATTTCCAAATTTTTGCCACCACAAAAAGAGCTGTTATAAATATTTTTGTAGAAGTAGATCCTTTCTCCTTTTTTATGATCTCTTTGGTACACAGAGCCAGTAGTAGTATTATAGGATCAAAGGAGATGCACAATTTTATAGTCCACAAAGGGGAATTTCTAACATCTTGAGAAACCTTTCAAGAGTTGTATGGGATCTATGCTATCCTTTATACCTAAAATTATATGACTAACAATTAGTAACACTTGTATTTCCTGAGCTATTTTTCAGTAGTAGTGATGTTTCTATTAAGCTAGAATTAATCTCCTTTGCCTGGTCCCTTATGTAAATTAATATATTTGCAAGGCAATTATATGGTAAAATATCCCTTAAAGAGGAGAGAGAGATGGAGGAGAGAGAGGGAAAGGGGGAAGGGAGAGAATTAGTTAGTTTTAAAGCTCAAAAGAACCTTGAAGATCATCTAATCCCCAGTGGTGTCTAACTCAAATAGAAAGAGATCCCTGAAGGCCATATAAGTAACTTAGAAAATCATAAATTAACATTATATTGCACTGTATTTTTATTTTGTTAAATGTTTTGTTAAAAAATTTACATTTTGATATGGTTGGGCCCCATAAGAACAGAGTGTTGTCAGTGCTTGACACTTTCATCTAATCCATACCCTTACCTTGTAAGATGAGGAAATGACCTGCCAGGGATTATATGGAGGACTCAAAGTTTAAAGTTTTAATGGCTGTAAGAGCACTAAGATTTTGAGGACCACCTGTGTGGTGGGTGGTACTGGCCCAGCAGAACCAGATCCCCCGGCTCCATACTATCACTTCCCTGCCCACCACATTGGTCCAGGATGGAAACTAGTCATCAGGAAACCCAGATAATCTGAAAACAACCAGTCTATCACAACGACTAACCAAGAGTCAGAGCATGCTTCCTGTCTCCACCTGAAAGGCACCCCTCTGCCAGTCTCCTGAACTTAGGTCATATGGAGTTAATTGGTGACCCTCCCTCCTTCAGCACCATGTCAAGGCCACCATGGCTGGGGCTGTCAATTCTACCCTGTCAGAATGGGGTGCGGGGTGTGTGTGTGCAGAGTGGGGGTGGTTCTCTGTGATTCACTGAAAGTGTCTGAATACCCTGGTTAGAAAATGGTAGTCTTAATGCCTTATATTCCAAAGTGAGAACAGGCCCTCCTCCAGTCCCTACCTTCCTGGGGGCATGGCTTGATGAAAGGGTATGTGATCACCCAATTAGACTGTAGGGTGTCATTCCATATTCTCCCAGGAACAGTTAAACTGAGAAGTTTGTCTCCAACAGAGCCACATCCACCATTATCTTCCAACAGGTCCCTATTCCACTTCTTCCCTTCCATAGGCAAACTCCCATCTTCTCCCTCCATTCCAGCCCTGCTCACAGATCACCTTCTCACTGTGGAAGGCATCCCTAGGAAAGTGGTTCTGCACACGGGGTGGTGACCGTCAGAGCCTGGGGCTCCCACTTCCCCCAACAGATAGAGTGTGTCTTCCAAGACAACATGGCCTGGAGGGGCTGCATCTCAGATCACATGAGATCATCTTGCCCCCAAACCTAGCTTTCTTCCAAACTCCTCGCAGTCTTTCCTGGGCACAGCCATCCTTCCAGTTCAAGGCCCTGGTAACACCTGGAGCTCTTCACTGTCCCTATCCCACATATCCAATCAGTTACAACTTGTCATTTTTACCTCTACAACTTCTTCTCAGGAAGCCACCACCCTTATTCAGACTCTTATCACCTCAAGCCTCAAGTGCCTCCTTGCCTCCTTGTCTCAAGCATCAAACCAATCCAATCTATCCTAAAGTACAGGTCTCAGCAGGTTACTCCCCTTAGAAATAAACTCCACTAACTTCCTATTTATATCACCCTTTTAAAAAATTTCTATTTTTATATGTTTGGGATTACATACAGTTATTAACAGAATAGTATTACCATTCAAACATAACTTGTATATAATTTCTAAATAAGCAATGGAGTCCACAAACTACTTTCTACAGGAGTTTACACCTCCAAAAGCGAAGACATCCCTACTTAATGCCTAAGTGGGGAAGGTCCACAAACCACATGCTAAAATGGGTGACAACTCAGAAACAACTGACTGCTAAGCAAAATTATAGACTGCAATTGGTCCCCATAAAGTAGGGGAAGGCACAGGAAGTGTGACAGGAAGGCACAGGAAGAAGACAAAAAGAAGGGTCTTTAAAAGTGGCTGCAATTTCCTGTGAGGAAGTCTTCAAGCTCTTTTGAAGCTGTGGAGGCTGGTGGAGGATCATCTTCTTCAGCATGGACCTTGGGACTCTAGCATTTGGTAAGACTGCTCTGAGATCTTCTCCCCTTAGACTTTGGATTGGTAGGTGGAAAAAGCTGACCTTCCTTTCCTGACTTCTGGATAGATTAACACTATATAGGTTTCCCAGAGGCCAAGTAGATGAAACCCTCGCTTAATTTACCTCTGGGCCCTCTGGCTGGGGCTTCTGGAGCCCTGCTGGAGTAGAGCCAGGGGCCGAAGCAAATATTTAGGGTGATAAGCCAGACTTCTCACTCTGTCCTCTTTCAAATTCCTCTCCTTTCACTCTTTCCCTCTATTTTGTAAATAAAACTGATAAAATCATTTTGACTTGAGACATATTAATTTTGGTACCCACATTCTCTCATATTTTAGTCAAACCATTAATTTTAACCCTTACACCATCTTCTAGCTCAGTTTCCTGCCCAACTGCAGTTTATACCTGAGTTTTCCAGCAGTCAAGATGCTGCTCTCAAGTCTTCCTTCTTCTTAGTTCCTAAGAGTCACTTTCCCTCTCCAACTCAGCTAGCTCACACCATGACCCACAAGGATGCCACTTGCTTGACTCAAAATTCTACCACTACTGCATCTGGCCACAGCCTCCAACCATCCCATTTCTTCCAATGCTTCTCTCCTTCTAAACATCATCTTTGCCCCAAGAACCCTCCAAGCCCCACCCCTCACAGGCCGTTCCCCTTACTCCACTTTGATTTTCCTCCTTTCTCAAACCTTGATCGAAGTCAACCAATTTAACTCTATATTGTTTTCTACCCTAAAATCCCTGATCTACTGCTATTCCTCAAACCAAAACCTTCCCTTCAAGTATAAACCAGATTAAATCCAGTATCCTTAAAGAATATCAGGATAGTGCTGGAATGATCTCTCTAAATTAACACTAACTTAAATGGGTGATATGTACATTGCTAAATCCCCCAAAAGAGAATACTTTTTTAAACATAATTCTGTAAAAGCTCCTTTATAAGGTGTTAAAAAATAATAATCAGGTCTGATAAATGCATTGTCTAACATGTCTACTGTGTATTTCACATGACAAAAAAAGCCTCTCTACAGATTTTATTTGTCCTTCAGCTGAAGCTCAATAAGAATAAGCCTTTCAAATTTGTTTTCTATATAACCTCTATCTCCTTTCTATAATAATTCCTCTCTCAATAACTCCCTCCCCCACAACAATCACCACAGCTATACACCATTCCCTGGCTTTCTTTTCTCCTCAATTAAAACTACAAGAATGAGGATTACATATTAGTATATGAATCAATCAATCACTAAGCATTTATTAAATTGCTGCTACTATCTGCAGGGCTCAGAAAAAGGTGAAACAGTTCCTACCTTCCAGGAGCTTACTGTCTAGTGAGGAGAGACATGAAGATACATCACTCGGAAAAAAAGGCCCTACCAGATAGGGAATGATAGGAAAGGCTTTATGGAGAAGGTGGCACTTGAGCTGAGTTTTGAAGGACCCATGTACTTCTGAGGAGTGAGGAAGGAGTGCACTTTTCCAAGGGGAGAGAATCAGGGCAAAGACTTGGAGATGGAAGGTGAAACACGTGTGAGGAATGGTAAGAAAGCTTGTTTAGCTGGCCTCTAAATGTTCATGAAAGGGAGTAACTTATAATTAGGATGGAAAGGTAGAAATGGACCAGGTTAAATGCCAAATAGGAGTTTGTGGGCAGGTAGGTGGAGCAGTAGCTGGGCCTGGAGTCAGGAAGATCAGACATCACTTTGCTGTGTGACTCTGGGCAAGTCACTTCATCCTGTTTACCTCAGTTTCCTCTCCTGTAAAATAAACTAGAGAAGGAAATTGCACACCACTCCAGTATTTTTGCCAAGAAAATCCCAGATGGAGTCACAAAGAATTGGACATAAGTGAAATGAATGAACAACAACAGAAGTTTCTATTTAATCTGAGAAATATTGTAATGTGGAGCCATTTTAATTTATCAAATGGGGGAGTGTCTTGGTTAGAACTGCACTTTAGGAAAATCACTTCAGCAGCTGTGCTGAGGATGGATGACAGTGTGAAAGCCCTGAGGCCAGAAGAACAAATTAGTAAACTCTTGCTATAGTACAGGTAAGAGGTGAAGATTGCCTGAACCACAGTGATGGGCATTATGAATAGGTTTCAATGTATTACCTAAATAAGCATGTAGATGTTAGATCTCTTCCCCCTTTGACAGAAAAGGCTTTGCCTCCTCAGTTTACAGGAATTTAGATAAAACTACCCTTGAAAGGTCCAATGAGGCCTGCTCTAATCCTAGGCTACTTTGAGCCTATTCTCAAGAGCCACCAAAAAGAGAGAAGAATTGACTCCTCTTGGGACCAGTTTGCCCCTGGCTTTTGAAACCTTCTTATGCCTTAGTACAAGTCTATTGGCAGGTCTCATCCTCTTCCTTCCTTTTATAACTATCTGAACATGGGTCTTTCCCCTTACTTTAACTCCAACCTAATTTTCTCCTTGCTGCAAGTATCCCTGGAATTTGAAGCCAGCATATTTTTATAGGGTAAACAACGGTTTTCCCCTCACCCTTCCAACATATACACACTTTATGTGTGTTATTTCTACTTCTGGTAATGAAATTTTTGAACAAAGTCTGTAATGTGAACTTCTTTTAATCACTAATAGAGAAAATGAATTCCAACTAATTTTAAAAGTCGCACAAGTTCAGTATGGAACTTAAAAAAAAAAATCAGATCCACAATGCTGACACATAAGCTCCTTCATCTCAGAAATATCAAATGAGGCAAAAAGAATTACTATGCTAGAACACAAGAATGAATGACCCAAATTATCCAAGTGGTAAAAGCATTTGTCCAGATGGCAAGCTGTTAAGTTGTGGCAACAGGCATGTGGATTTCTTTGTAGGAGTTCCTAAAGGAACTCCACATAACCTACAACTAAAGCCACCAATTTCCATCCTTAGGAAAAAAGGTCATGGCTATCTCCTACCTCAATCAACCTGGATATTCTGGCTACTTCTATAATGCTCTTCTTATATTCAAACAGGCAGAAATAAAAAGTGGAGCTCTACCTCCTCTTTTCCCACAGTGCCTAGTATATGCACAGGAAATGATTAATAAATGTATTCTGTCTCTGTCTTTTCTTCCTCCATATGATCCTAAAGGTTTTTCTTGTTATTTTCACTCCCTTGAGGACTCTTGCCTTCTTCTAGTCCTACTTCTAGAAGGCAGGCTTGGAAATACACAGGTACTTTAAATCCTATCCAATCAATCAACAAGTATTTATGTGCCTACCATGTAATAAGCCATGGGTGCAGTACAAGGGGCCAGGGATGCAGTACAAAAAAAAAAATGTATTTGCAATGATCTGACTCTGGAATGAAGGAGTCAATAAGCACATATGAACTATATACTGAAATATATAACAAGTAGTTAAATACAAGGCAGTTTGGAAGGGAAGGTACTAACAGTTGGCAGAGGAGGTAAGAAATGGCTCCATAAGAAAATGGTGCTAGATAGGTGCTGGAGGGTTGTGTATGAGCAGCTACCAGGATAAATTTTAAATGTACCTAAATTAAAAAAACAAAAATTACCTGTACTTAATAGAGGCTCCCCATGTCATATACAACCCCCTTTTTCTGTTCTTTATTTAAGGAAACGTTCATATTTGTGGATAGTGTGATACTTTAGTAATTTAGATGATTTAGCCTTTGTTGTACAGCTCACTGATAATTATACTACTGAAATTACACCCCATAAAATATACTGCCACTTGCATTCTGGTCACAGGTTCCATGATTTTTATATTGGCCTGGCCTATTGTGAAAAATACAAACCCGCACTGTGGGCTACTGAATTAGACTGTGTTAGAATTGTATCTTGTTCTGGTCCCCTGACCACTCCCTTCCCCTTCTAGTCAGTATAACAAAGTTTACATGTAAGTAGGCAGAATGAAATAAGATTGCAAGGGGTGCCTAAAAGTTATGGACAAACCATCCCAAAGATCAAAGGGATGCCATTTACAGATAATTTACAAATTGTTACCGTACCAAATCTAAAATTCATATCCTCATAGTTATGTGCTGAATTAGCCAAAGCCACCTGGGGCGCTGATGTCAGGGTCTTTTGGCCGTAGGATATATAGATATCAAGGAAGTTCCACATATCTAGGGTAAGGCCTTCAGATTACCAAAAGATGCTGATAATTTTGAGATGATGTGGCCATGTTAATTTTAAAGTTTTATGGACAACTTTGAAGTGATTTGGATATATTAATGAATTAAAGCCAAGGTGGCACAAATAGGAAGTCTGTTTCTCCTAAAACTCTACAAAAAGGAGACTTCAAACTCCTGCATCCGAGTCCTTTTTCCTCTTCATTGAGTTCATGCTGCTGCCCAGTGATTCCAGGCCTAATCCATGGTTCTGCAAGTGACTGTCTCTGCCTCTCCCCCTCCCCATGCCTTTTCCCATTCCTGCCTGACTTCCTTCACCATCCATCCTCTGTACCCCTCTTGCTGCTTATATCTAGATTTTCTGTGCCTTTTGCCCCTACACTCTCTGGGCCTATCAAAATGCTGAATGCCACTTTGTTTCCTGTTGTCAATCATTATCTCTGCAAAGAAATAGGCAAGCATGACCTAATTTCATAATTATCATAAATTGTCAATTCAAAAATCCTGTATTCTATGCCAATTGCTTAGGCTTATTGAGGAGTACTCCATTTCAGCCATTATCAGACTGTATCTTGAAGAAGAAAATTCTCTAATTTTAAATTATTGAAAACCACCCTGATACATATTATTGATTCTGATGAGTTAAAATATTCAGATGGATTAGAAACCTTCTCACACTAAGCAAGTTGAACAGGTTTCCAAATAAAATAAGATTACTTTCTATTATGAAAAATGAACATATGATGAGCTTATTTTTTCATGAAAATTATTTTATAAAGCTAATCATGGAGCAGAGAAAGTAAGGAATTATGAAGACTATGTGGCCCAACAATTAATTTTTCTAATGTCATGGATGCAAAATAATTTTTATCTTCTTTGAAAAACACTTCTTTTAAAACATTTTGAATAGCTCCTAAAGGCAAGAATTTTCATGCACTATGATACTGACACAAATATCACATTTCAAAACATCTGAAAAGAAGCATTTCAATTAACTAGATTAAATCACTAGATGATCACTAGGGAAAGCTAGATGGCACAGTTGAAAGTGCCAAGTCTAGAGTCAGGAAAATTCATCTCTCACAGTTCAAATCAGACCTCAGACACTTATTTGCTGAACAACTAACTACTGGGCAACTACTTAAATCCATTTACCTCAGTTTCTTCATCTATAAGATGAGCTGGAAAAGGAAACAGCAAACCATGCCAGTTTCTTCACCAATAAAACCCCAAATGGGGGTTTCTGAAATGACTAAATAACAACAACAAAAAAATCTCTATGCTAGACACATGACCAAGGTGATTATCACTGAAAAATGTCTAGAAAGAAATCCTTTTTCTTTAGACCAATTCTGACAGCATAGGCACCATTCCATACTCAGAAACCTCTGCCCACCTCCTAAACTAAGGAAAAAGGGGCATTTCCGCATCAGCCAAGACTAACCAGTGTACCTAAGTACTTTCTTTCTGCTTCCTCTAAAATGAAGTTTTTTGTCTGACCTCTCCAACAATCCAGGGCAGCTCAGGCCACCTGTCTATGGAGGAGGGACCAAGAATCCTTTTGGATCAGTAATCCAAAGTCATTCCTATATACACCATAGCAACTGTGAAGTCAAAGCTGAAGTTTAGAACCAGTTTTTAGACTTTCATGGTTTCTCCCGCCAGTGGATAATTCAATTCCTAACTTAATTTAATTAACACGATCTTTCCCTTATCATTTAGAATCACAGATTCTCAGATCTAGAAAAAATAGTGGAGACTATCTAGTCCAACTCATTCATTTTATAGATCATAATGGAATCATGGGATCCCAGAGTTGGAAGGGACCTTTGAGGTAACCTAGTAACAACCTTTCCATGAATACCTTCTACACAAACAGATTAGACAAGTAATTTCCTTTTAGATGTTTCTCAGTGATGATTATCTTGGCTATTACATACAACAATGATTCTGTCATGGTTACTGCAATGTTCTTTTCAGACATTAAGACCAATGTCAGGAGACAGGAAGGTGGAAGAATGTGAAACAAAGACAGAAAATGAAGAATGAAGACTGTACAACTGGGCCTGTATAAAATGTTTGAGCTTCCTTCTATGAAGAGTAGAACTCTTCAAAGGAAGAGGCAGCAAAACCTAGGTTCCATGGAATTGTGTGACAGATACTCAAAACCATAGGACTTTCACTACTGGCCAAAGAAAGAAGTGGCCAGTGACTTCATGAGGCAAACCTCCTAAGACTCATCAAATCTAATGAGCAACCCCACCCACTTCTAATAACTGACATGGAGTCCAATATTACTGCTACTGCCAGAAGACATATGTAGCAATCTAGAAAATAAAGGGACAGACTAGATGATTTTTTAGGCCCTTCCTAGCTCCAGCATTCTAAGACTCTAGTATACTTGGGTTTTATCAAAACATTTTTCAGTGTCTTCCATTTTATACATCTGAGATAATTGTTTAGTTAAGTGGATTCTGAACTGGCTGAACAAGTACAGTCATCCCTTGCTATACTGTGCTTCACTTATTGCAGCTGAATATATCACAGGTTTCTTTAAAAAAATCTAATTCTGTATCATGAAGTTTTTGCTATATCGTGGGATTTTGCAGAGGAATATCGTTCTGTACAGAATGGAAATACAGTACAACCACTACAACTTGTGCAAGTTTGCCAATGTGAGATTGTACACTATTGGCTGATGGAATGAAAGGCGACCAATCACAACGCTGTGTTTTCTATATCCTGGGTGCTGACTGACTCAGTGACTCTAGCATTGGTCTGTTTGCTCTCCCACTACTTCACAAATTTTCACCTATTGCAGGGGTCTTTGGAACATAATTTCTATGATAGGTGAGAGATCACTGTACACCCAGTTCCTAATAGGTAAATGTCAAATGGGAGGATGGTTTCCACCATAGGGTACCACAGATCTATCTTTGGCCCTGTGCTGTTCAACATGACTTACATGGTGATACACATTTGTCAAAATTACAGATAACATGAAACTGAGGCAGCTAATATTAAATAAATTAAATTAAATTAATTATTAAGTTAATAAGCTTTAGATCTAGATAGATCTAAAGAGATCTCAGTAGGTTAGACTGATAGGCCCAATCAAATAAAAGGAAATTTAATAGGGATAAATGTAAAATACTACACTAGAATTTAAATAACCACTTCCCAAATATGACATAGGGGAGGCACATCTACACAATTCCTATGAAAAAGCTCTGTTGCATCTAGTGTTTCAAAGTTCACTATGAGTCAATTTTGAAATGGCAGTCAAAAAAAGGTAATGGTATAATTTTAGGCCACACTAAATAAGGCATCAAGTCCAGAATGAGTGACTAGCTGCGCTGTCCCTTGTCAAACCACACCTCAAATATTTCAGTTATAAATATCAAATTTTAGAAAAGCCATAGACAAGCTACAGCACATCTAGGAAAGTAACTGGAAAGAGGAGAAAACTGAGAAAACGCTCTATGAGGGGCAGCTAGGTAGCATAGTGGATTAAGCACCAGGTCTAGAGATGGGAGAGGTGCTGGGTTCTAATTTGGTTTCAGATACTTCCTAGCTGTGTGACCCTGGGAAAGTCACTTAACCCCACTTGCCTAGTCCTTACTGCTCTTCTGACTTGGAATTTATGCTTACTATGTATTCTAAGACAGAAGGTAAGGGTTATTTAAAAAAAAAAGAAGAAGAAGAGAAGAGAAGAGAAGAGAAAGAAAAGGAAAAAAAAGAAAAGAAAGGAAGAAGCTCTACAAGGGATACCAAAAGTATATCCCTTGAAAGTCTTGTGAAGGGTGTTACAATATTCAAGGCACTGTGCCAAAGGGAGTTGGTAATGATGGAGAACTACAGGGTCAATGGTTCAGCTATATCCTTGACTGCCTTTCTTGAGACAGTCGTAGTCCATCCCTTAGGCATGCCTGGGCCATTTGAAGTCCCTGCAGTCAAGAGTTTAAGGACCCTCGCTTCTATGATCTCTATGGAATTATGGGCAATGAAGAGGTCTTCCTGACCCCAATTGGAACAAATCTCTCTTATCCTGCTTTAGATTAAATTAAAAATTCTAGAGCAATGGCTCTCAAAGTATGTGGCCTGGGACCCTGACACTGTAAGGGGGTTCACAGGGTCAGAACAGTTTTCATAATAGTACAAAGACATTGAAAATTTCTAATACAGAAAATATCAATAGCTATAATCCACATAAACAGAAGTTCTTGAGTAGATAAGTCCTCAATAATTTTTAAGTGTGTAAAAAGGTTCTGGGAACAATAAATTTGGGAACTGCTGTTTTTAAGATTAATCTGGAATCAGGCCAACCTCCCAGGATGCTCATTTTCTTCAAGGCTTATAAGCTACTTTAATGACTCAGTCACCTAGTTAATAGTTAATTTAATTTAATAAATTAAGTTAATTTAATTAGAATATTGGACTCATAAGGCCAGGGCCACTCATGGCTTTCATCCCTGTTATTCTATCTAGATGTCTCATAAATCCATACTATTGGTCTCAAGAAGAACCTAGTGAAAGATTAAGACAGATGAGCACTAGCACCCCAATGCCACACCATCAAGCTAAGGATGTTCTGACAGTAGGTCAGTACCAATAAACACATCAGAAGCAGTAAAGCCCTCCTGAGTTTTAACACAAAGCCCTTTAAGAACAGGACTCACAACAATATTTAATGCTTTATAATCAATTTCTGATCCCTTTATGCCTAGGTTCCAAGTGAGTGTATGAGCTAAAGCACCCTCTGCTGGACAAGAAGAAAATTCTGATCTTAAATGTGTTCTGAAGAGCAGGCAACACTGAAAATGTATCCAGTTTTCATGTAGTTTATAAACCCTAAATTACTGTTATTACTCTCCATGAGATCTCTATGGGAAAGACTGAGACAACAAAGTGATATATCCCAAGAGGAACATATTTCTACATACATTCTTGCTCTTTCTTCTCTCTGAAACAAGGATGAAGCAAAATGGGAGAATGGTTTATTTCTCCTTAGAGAAGTTAATTTCCTTGTGCATCCAATGGCATTAGAAACATTATTTCATGGCAAACTTGGTCACCTTGCATTGCAGTTGCTCTAAAATAATCTGTTTCAGGGGTTGAAGAGGCAGAAAAATGCTGTGGAAAAACTCACCAAGAGTTTCCCAAGGAAGTCATACATATGTATACTTTAATACTTGGTAAGACTAAGAAAGACAATGAACTGCTGGAAAATATGATTCAAGATTAATAAATGAGAAGACAAAGACTTGTAGACCCTTCAGACAACCATATGTTTTTCAACAATGAGCATTTATTAAGTTACATGCCAGACAACAGGCTAGGCCTAGAGATTCAAAGGAAAAAAATGAGACAGTTCCTGCCCTCGAGTGGCTTACAGCAGCAGCATTTTACTAATAACACCTAGCAGTAAGACAGTACCTCCCATGCGCTAAGTATTTTGCAAACATTATCTCATTTGATCCTTTAAAATAGAGCTATTATTATCCCGACTTTACAGATAAGGAAACTGAGGCAAACAGAGATTCAGGGACTTGCCCAGGGCCACATAGCTAGGGAGTATTTAAGGCCAAATCTGAACTTGGGTCTTTCTGATTCCTGACCCAGTGCTCTGTGCATTTTACCACAAAACTTCATGTGGATATAGACAAATACAGGATATATTCAAAATAAATACATGGTGTTTTGGAGAGGATGAGGTAGAGGAGACCAACAACTAGAACAGTGATGGTAAACCTATGACACATGTGTCAGTACTGACTAGCTATTTTCAATGACACACAGCCACATGCAGCCACATACAGAGATGCATGGGGACGCATGCCAAGGATGAAACATTTGCTGTAGTGTAGTGTATATACTCTGTGCCCTATAGATAACAATTCTACCTATATTAATTTACCTATTTTGGTTTATTAAATATTTTGGGATTTTTGTTATTTTTTGTTATTTAAACTACAAATATCACGAAATTATGTTTTTTTCCTTAAAGTGACACACCACCTGAGTTATGCTTGTTTTTTGGGCAAATTTTGACACACCAAGCTCAAAAATTTGCCCATGACTGAACTAGAAGAATCAGAAAAGGCCTCTTGAAAGAGGAGTAAGTGGAACTGAACTTTGAAGGGAGTCACTGCAGGAAAGGCAAAATTCCAGGCATGTGGGGGAGTGGGGGCAGCCAAGATATAGAGATGGAGATAAAATATTGTTTACAAGGAATAGCAGTGGCCTACTCTCTTCATGAAGTGTTCCACAAGGTTCTGGACAAATCAAAGACCAAACAATATCAACAAAAATACAGAGATAAGACTGTATCTTAAGGGAGAGGAAATGAGTCATTATTGAAATGGGATCAATTCCAAATTACTTGTATGAGTAGTCAGACCAATGAGGAAAGTTCAAACCAATATCAAACTTGAAGAGGTTAAAGATGAGAAGATACCACATGCAACTTTGATCCTGTAACCTGACCTATTCAATTAAATTTCTGGTGCCCTAAATGGGGTTTACAAGGAAAAAAAAACTCACAAAACTCCCATGATGACTATGACCATTTTCTACAGAAATTTTAACTAATGCAAAGCAATCACCAACTGAGGAGGCTTAAAAAGTTCAGACATGGTCTCAGCACTCAGTCTTGGGATCTCTTTGACAAACTATGGGTCATGGTAAACCAAGAGTTCAGAATATAAAGCCATTTAAAAATAGAAGAGAGATGGAAAATAGTGAGCAGTCACTTCATCAAAAAGAGAAAAGTAAAGGTAGAGATCAGGGAGAGAAAGTTAGAAGGGCATTTGGAGGTTAAGTCTAATTCTCTTATTCAACAGATGAGGAAACTGAGGCCAAAGGAAAATTAAGTGCTTTGCTCAAAAACACATAATAGTAGTCAAGAATAAAAGTAGGAAAAATGAGCTGCAAAAAAGCAGGTCATGAAATTCAATTAAGCCAAATTGTCCCAAATGCATTTATAGATGACATTCAAAGGGCAAGAAATAGGTGAAAGATTGAAGAGATCTCCCAGAATTTCTATAATAATCTATATTTTAATCAACAGTTAGAGTAAAATATAGATTTAGAGCTAGAAATGAATCTTCGAGGCAATTTGGGTACTCCCTCATTTTTTGGATGAAGAAACTGAGATACTAAGGGGTTGAGTGACTTGTCCAGGGTCACACAGCCAGTAAATGTCTGAGGAGAGATTTGGACTCAGGTCTTCCTGACTCTAGGCCCAGCACTCTGTCCACTGTGTCACCAGCTACCAGCTACCTGTAGATTCAATAAACTTCCAATGATGAGCTATATGAGGAAGTAAAAAAAGCATTTATGAAAATGAAATTAAGAAAAGTCACCAGACAACATCATTCCTTTCAATAGACCCATAAACAGTCTGTGTCCCCTCTAACTATAGAAGGTCCACCTGACATGCTTGGGGCCTTCTTTGTGGAATCTAGAGGAGCCTAGGAAAGGACCAGGGCTGATTCTCTTGTTGTGTGACCTGCCTTCTTTGGTCACATCCTGTATGCTTAGTTCTCTTGTGTAGTTCTCTAGGTGTTGGAGTCTGTTCACATTCACCATGGGCCTCTCCACTGCCCTCTAAGTGATACTCATTGTAATTCTTTGGAAGCTATAGTGACTTCATGATTCGCAGTCATAAAGTAACACCAGAAGAATGTTGAAGTAGTAACAAGAGAGGCCTTTGTTTGTGGGAGAAGTTTAAAGTCAGTAAAAGAACTTTTTTTCTTGTTCAGTCCTGTTTAATTCTTCCTCTTCATGACCAACTTGGGGTTTTCCTACCAAAGCTACTGAAGTGATTTGCCATTTTCTTCTCCAGTTCATTTTAAAGATGAGGAAACTGAGACAAATAGAGCTAAGTGCCTTCCCCAGGGTCACACAGCTATTAAGTGTCCAGATTTGAACTCAGGAACATGAATTTTCCTGACTCTGGGTCCAGAACTCTATCCACTGTGCCAATTAGCTGCCTGCGAGGTGAACTTTGCAAGATCCCAAAGGCAATCTAAGTCCAATTCAGTCTCCTGTTCAATTCTGAGTCAAATTCACTGCCCATCTGAACAAAATGGTAGACAAGCTCTAGAACAGTGATTGCCAAAGTGGGCGCTACCTCCCCCTGGTGGGTGCTGCAGCGATCCAGGGAGGCGGTGATGGGCACAGGTGCATTTATATTTCCTATTAATTGCTATTAAAAAAAATTTTAAATTAATTCCCAGGGGGCTAAGTAATATTTTTTCTGGAAAGGGGGCAGTAGGCCAAAAAAGTTTGGGAATCACTGATCTAGAGGTTCTCCATCTCAGTGCACATCATAGTCAATAACAAGAGGAATTCCTTATTCCCTTGGTTTCTCCTTTGTGGATGGCTGGGCTAACCTCTTTTGAGAGCCTCCACAATATTTTGAGGCTTGATGTGACAAAGCACAATACTACACATGAACAGAAGCCTCCAGAGGACTTTATCATCTCCAGGTAGGCATGGTCAACATAAATCTTCAAGAGAAACTTGTCCATGGAATATTATGGTGGAAGTTTATGAGCAATGCTTCCCTATAAAACTGAGAGAAGCAGTAGATAGTAAAGTCAATTTAAAATTTAAAAGCCAGTTTAAAAAAATCTGGCAAAATAACAAATTAAACAAAGTTGTCTCAGTCATTAAAGATGACAATAAATGGATAAAAGATTTTTAAAAATGTATAACACTAAACTTTCACCAATGTTAAGGGCAATGGATACTATACCAGCACTCTTAACAGCACAATCCTACAAGTGCCTCTGATGGATATAGAAAGGACACTGAGGAGAATGGTGATGGGAAAGACAGCTGGATTAGACAAGAATACATAGAGAAGGGTCCATGCTAGAAATAAAATTACTTTTGAAGAGCGATTCTCAAGATATTTTAGGGAGGGGAGCTACCAAAAGGGTGAAAAAAACCAAACTTGTGCTTTACTAATAAACTCCCCTCCACCCAAAATATTGGAGCCAACAATAATTCTCAACTTAGATGTCTTAGAGAACCATCGAAAGAAAATTTTCGTGAAAATAATCTGTACATACAAAGAGGATTTATTTTTAATATACTTAATTATTTCTATACCTGGGTTTTGAACTAAAAGGCTCAAATCATTTTCTTGACCTCTGTACTCATGATTCCTTCCTTCCTAGGAACTTCAAAGAATACTACACCCTAGAGCCTGGTGGGTAGAAAGAGAGATTATGAGCTCTTTCTTACTCAGTAAGAACCAGTTTATGCCAGGGGCACTTATACATAGAAAAATCGAATCCTTCAATTTATCATTAAGAAACATTACAGAAGCTCAATTCTGATGAGTCAGGACTTGATTTCTCCCTCCAATAATTGAGGAACATGAGACCAATATATGACTACCCACCATGACCCAGGAGATGGGGAGGGTTGAGAGTCTTGATGGATCATCTTCTCATTAACTAGTCACCAATTACAGATGTCTTGGCATGTCCAAGGGAGGGGTTGAATAATGAGCTCCCAATATACTTAGAGATCCTCATGGGGGGAATCTCCTGCTCTTCAATTCCCTAGAGAATCACTGACCATTAATTTATTGGTTATTGTTAACCTAATCAATAAATCGATTTTCTTTCCTAGAAGCCAGCCTCTTGAAATATTTAATTGTTATAACACATTGAGGATATCTTTGATGAGATTATTAATAGGAAATAGCTAGTTTTAGTAAGCAATATTCTACAGTAAATATTTTTCTCAACAATTTGACGGTTTCAAAGAATATAATATCCTACTATTTGCTGACTATAAAAAAGCCTTTGATTTGGTAGAGTAAAGTTCTCTCCTTCGATTAGTTGTCTCCTGTGCAAACATGAAAATTATACAAGATTCCTTGACAGATAACAATAAAAATTACTTCATTTGACTCTCAGATAATTAATATCAGGCAAAACACGAAAGAGGGAGGTGTCAGCTGGTCAAAGATATGCATCACTGACTTATAGGATGCAAAACAGAGTCTAAGGCAAAGCCTGAATACACACAGAAGACATCCAAGTTTGACTTTGAAGCACTGAGGAAAAAAATTTTGAGCTAACTGAAAGAAGGGAATATACTTAAATATCTGGGGAAAATAATGGATAATAGTACAAAAAATAGTAATTGGGAACTGTCAACCTATGCCTGCTTTCCCATCTCTATAAAATTTTCATGAAGATGATCTACATGTCTACTGTGGGCATTTTTAATGAAAAGGAGAAAGGAACAAACAAACACATGAGAGCACAGCCTTCTCTTAAACTTAACACAACTTCACATTCTCAAAAGGGACTAAAATACATTATTCCCCTGTGTATATTTGTTGATTATTAAAAAGCATTTGCCAGTAGCACAAAGTGCTGCCTTAATAACACTTTTCCTAAACTCTTTGGGCATATTACAAGCATAAGATTCTTTGATGGATATAACCACAGCAGTATCTCTTGTTCCTTGATCTTTTGATTTCTGATGTTAAACAAGGCAGAAAACAGTGACGATGTATGTTTGCCTCTGGCAAAGAGGAAGTGCTGCCTAGAATTCAAAAGGAAGGTGTGTTCCCTATGGATCCTGAAAATGATCACATTTTCAGAAAACATCCCTGTGACAGCATGAAGCCCTAGAACACTGAGAGATACTATTCAATGAAATCCATCCTCAAAAGAGTGAGGTCCAGAAAAGCAAAGAAGAGAAATGCTTCTATACTTAAGATGCCAATGAATTACTGGCATAAAGGGAACTAAAGGCAACCAGACAGATTTATGTAGAAATTAACCATGATGTGAATGATAGAAACTGAGAGACATTATTCACCTACAGTGCCAGAACCCATTGAGAATGATGATTACAAAGGAGTCTACAACTATTTTAGAATGGGCAAAAAGAATAAAACAATCATCAGATAAGCATGGTTTTGTTCCCACTGTGATTTCAGAAAACACATTTAGTTTCAGTCAATGAAATGGAAGTGGTTGCTAATAGACTTTTATCATCTGCATAACAATAATGGCAACATAATTCTATACCACAATTCTAACCATGCAATCAAATTCGGTGAACACCAAAGTACACAAAGGCAAAAATGAGGATCAAATGAGTTATGTGTAGGGCACTGCAAACCTTCAAGCACTATAAAAATGCAAACCATCATCATCATCATTATTAAAAGTATTTCCTGAAAAACAATTTCTAAATGACAATTTACCAGATCTAGTCAAGGATTTATGAACTTTCCTTTGCCATTTAAGATGTCATATAATCAGTCACTTGGTCTCTTTATACAAGGATTTTCACCCAAGTCATTTTGCCTAAAGAAAGCTTATACTAACAAATTTGTAATTTTTGTTAAAAAATTAAGATTTCTAATTTTTTAAAAAATTACTTATACCTATTTTATTTGGAAGAAAATAAAGTTATAAATAGAACAAACTAACAGGCTAGAATATAATTGGAAGCTTCTCTCCTTAAATTTGGACCTACAAATTGTACTTCATAAGTAAAATTCTCAAGCAAATAGGGATAGGAACTAGACAAGTGATTTCCTTGGTCAAAGAACTCCCAGTGAGGAAAAGCCCTTCACTAATGCAGGTCGGGTCAGCACCTTCACTGCTTGAAGAGTTACTTCCAACAATGAGTTATCAGTGACTTTTCCACACCAGGATGTGTAAAACTGAAAGTTGATTTTTATTCTGTTTTGTAAAAACTTAATCAAGGTAGATTGAACATTCCAGATTACTTCCTGGCAAATTTCACCCATCACCCACACCCCAGAGAAACTAATCTAAAGGTTAAGCTTTTGTTTCACTTACCGCCAACTTAGTAAACCATCATCTACTTTCCAGAGAAACCTGATTAACCTAAAAGGTCAAGTCTCATCAATTTAAACTGTTGTAGCAATTTCCAACCCTTTAATCTTTGTGATTTGAATTCCAAGGATTAAGGAGGTTTCAAAAGGAAAGGTTCAAATGATATAATTTCAATTCTGACAGCCAATCAGAAGACTTATGTTGCTGAGATTTTGCTGTCAACTTGCTAATTGTTATAAAGACCCTGTCAGTCTTCACTCAAGGTCTTTAGTTATCAAGAGAAGCTACTTTTATTGGTTCCTACCAGCCCAACTCATAAATTAATTGTGCTCAAAATTTTCTCTCACAGATAAGAGGCAGGCCTTAAACTCAGATCTTCCTGGTTCTGAGGCTAGCTCTCTAGCCACTATACTTTGCTGCCTCAAAATACAAATACAAATACAAATTATAATATATATTTATATTCAACATGACTCAGTTTCAATTTTGTATAGCTATCACTAGCATAGTCAACTTGATTTCCAAAATTTTTAAAATCCTGATATAGATTCAACTGATAAAGTTGGGAAAAAATACTGATATGCATACCTCTTCATCAGAGTCATTGTCAAACACTGATGGCTTCTGCAAAATAGGTTTCTGCAACTGCTGTGCTTTCTTTGGGAAAATGAGCCCATACCTGCAGAAAGAGAATGGAAAGCACACCAGTAAACAGCTTATTAAATACCTTAGAATACAGATATGACCTCCTGTAACCTCAGGGAAAACATAAAGAACTGAATCCATACTGTTGGGTTTGGTTTTGTCATACGAATATATATTAAAATAAAACAGAATGTCTCTGGAAGCTTATTCCAAATGTTTTCTTCATTTTAATAGGCCACATAAGATTTCACAGCATGAGAGAATCCTCAGTCAGAAAGACCCAGGTTCAAATTCTGAGATCCTTCCTACCCGTGTGACCACTGACAAGTGGATCCTCCTCCTCCTCCCTGAGCCTAAGTTTCCTTATTAGTAAAAGGCATTTAGACTCCAAGGCCTCTAATATGCCTTCAAGATCTAACCCTTTAAGCCTATGATCCTAAGAATTCCCCAACATGATTATTTCCTATCCTAAAGGACTAGGTAATGAAGTGAGGTAAACTAAGTCATAGCCCAGAAAATCTGTTTTTCCCTGGGGAAAAGTAGAAATCAGAAATGAGCTTTTTCTGTGAAGGTCAGCTAGCTCAAAATAACAGTCAGAATCCACAGAAAATAACTCCTTTTACAACCTCACAGTCCAGGATAAGATATGCGATGTAAAGTCCCAGATTCCACACTACTACCAAAATAGCTTCCAGATAATAAAGTTTGCCTGCTGTTTCCTCAAGGTTATGTCTCAGTTATGAACATTTGCTTTGTATCTGCACCCTATAAAAACTGCATTGTAATTTCAGTCTGGTGCAGCCTTCACAAGGAACTGCCCTGGCCAGTTAGGTATGTTTATTAATCAACAGATTGATAAATAAATATTGGATTCACTAATTTGAACTTCTGGGTGTCTGGATTTGCTTTCTGAGGTAACCCACTTCAGTAACACTTTCAAATGCCATAACTCTTTGAAGAAATGACTGTCCCCAAACTTTGTGCTCTTTGACCTTATCTCCCAAAACAAATTGTACCCCTTAGT
This sequence comes from Gracilinanus agilis, assembly GCF_016433145.1. Classification (NCBI taxonomy): domain Eukaryota; kingdom Metazoa; phylum Chordata; class Mammalia; order Didelphimorphia; family Didelphidae; genus Gracilinanus; species Gracilinanus agilis. The sequence goes on along the minus strand of NC_058133.1, from coordinate 488,014,589 downwards.
AGAATATAAGCTCCTTGAGAATATAAGCTCCATCTCACTGTTAAATAATATTGTCCATATTTACCCTACTGCTAAAATATAATACATATATAATCCTTTAAAAAAACCAACTTTCATTCTACTTTAATAGTAAAAATCTACTTCAAGTGAAAAAAAAGAAAGCAATACAAGGGTCTCTACAAGTGACATGGGGAGAAACATAGGGAAGCTAGGTGGTACAGTGGATTGACCACCGTGCCTGGAGTCAGAAAGACCCAAGTTCAAATCTTATCTCAGTCTACTAGCTTTGTGACTCCAGCCAAGTCACTTAACCCGGTTTGCCTCAGTTTCCTTGTGTATAAAAGTAAAAGGCAAACTATTCTATTACCTTTGCCAAGAAAACTCCAAATGGGATCAGAGTCAGGATATGACTGACGTGAATGAACAATAACATGGAAGGGAACTCTGTCTCTCAATACAAATCAAAGAAGCTCTTGGATCAAAGAAGCTCTGACAAGTTAACTGATTTCCACAGGGCCACACAGCCAGTATGAGTGAGAGGCAGGCCTTGAAACTCTCTGAGGGTCAGCTCTCTAGGAGCTTGCCCCTGATATGACACTCTTATAGGTCAAAGGGAGAGCATTTTTTTAATAAATGGATACACACATCTGTATAGTTTTTGTCATCTATAAACTGAGAGAATTGGATTTTTGATTTTTGAGGTCCCCTCCAGCTCTGGGTCTATGTCAAATTATTGTTTTGAAGTCAGGACCACTAGTCTAGCAGGCACCTAAAGAGCCTCCCACAACTTCATCTGATCATTTGTGGTGAGTTCCTGCCTAAGAGCTGACTCCTTCCAGAGCCCAGTATAATAGTTCTCTGGCTTTGGACATAGAGGATCTGCATTTTTTTTTTTTAATCTAATGATCCATAAGAAAGTCTCTCAGGGTCCACTGAATCATATATTACAAACATGTTTTAAATTAATTAATTTAATTAATTTTAAACTATTTTTTCATGTTTATGTGATTATGTGATTCATTTTCTTTCCCTCTTTCTTCCCTCCCTCTTCCCAGAGCCAACAAGCAATTCCATTAGATTGTACAAATGTTGTCACTGGATACCTATTTCCATATTATTCATTTTTGCTATAGAGTGGATTTTTTAAGGTCTAAACCCCAAATCACATATCTATATATACATATGCTAAGTGATGTCCTGTTTTGTTTTTGCATTTCTACTCCAATAGTTCTTTCTCTCAATGTGGATAGCATTCTTTTACATAAGTCCTTCAGGAATGTCTTGGCTTGTTGCATTGCTACTAGTAGCAAAGCCCATTACATTGGATTGTTCCACAATGTTTTATTTTCTGTGTAAAATGTTCTCGTGGTTCTGCTCCTTTCACTCTACATCAATTCCTGGAGGTCTTTCCAGTTCCCATGGAATTCTTCCTGTTCATCATTCCTTACAGTACAATAGTATCTCATCAACATCAGATACCACAATTTGTTCAGCCATTCCCCAATCAAAGGGCATCCCCTCATTTTCCAATTTTTTGCCATCACAAAGAGTGCGGCTATAAATATTTTTTATACAAGTAGTTTTCATTATCTCTTTGGGTACTGGGTACAAACCCTGCAGTGGTATGACTGAATGAAAGGGCAGGCAATCTTTTAAAGTCTTTTGAGCCTAATTCCAAATTGCCTTCCAGAATGGCTGGATTAATTCACAATTCCACCAGCAATGCATTAATGTCCCAATTTTGCCACAACCCCTCCAACTTTTATCATTTTCCTTTACTGTCATATTGGCCAATCTCCTAGGTGTGAAGTGGTATCTCAGAATTGTTTTGATTCACATTTCTCTAATTATAAGGGATTTAGAACACTTTTTCATGTGCTTATTGATAGTTTTGATTTCTTTATCTGAAAACTGCCTAGTCATGTCCTTTGACCGTTTGTCAATTGGAGACTGGCTTTATTTTTTGTACAGTTGTGGACCTGCATTTAAATCCTGCCTCTGTAATGTAGTATGTGTGACCCTGGGTGAGTCACTCATTCCTGGTCTGAGTTTCCCCATCTTTCTTTAAAAACAAAACTTTTACCTTCCATCTTAGAATCAATACTGTATAATAGTTCTAAGGTAGAAGAGTGGTATAGGTTAGGCAGCTGGAGTTAAGTGACTTGTCCAGGGTCACAATGATAGCTAATATCCCAGGTCATGTTTGAACCCAGGACTTCCCATTCTCATCTTTCAAATGACAGAGCTGGTCTAGGCAACCTCAATATGAGTCTAAAGCTTTTAACCTTCTCTGTACAAGGTAAACTATACCACCGATTCTTAAACCTGGGGTGTTTAAATATTGCAATAACTATTTCAATATGACTGGCTTCCTTTTTATTTTATTTATTTAAATACATTTTAATATGCTTTTTTATGCATTTAAAAACAATTCTAAGACGGGTCTCCTAGGCTTCATGACACTGCCAAAGAGTCCAATACACAAGAAGCTTTGAGCTACTGACTCTTCTCTTTTATATCCTATACTTCTGTGGCACCTACCTACAGACACCTTCTCAGAATATGTTTTTTAAACCCTCTGACTGAGACTCAATATTGTGTATTGGTTCCAAGGCAGAAGAGTAGTAAGAGCTAGGTAATGGGGGCTAAGTGACTTGCCCAGGGTCACACAGCTAGGAAGTATCTGAGGCCAAATTTGAACCCAGAATCTCCTAGGTTCTGGTTTTCTATTCTTGTAGGCATTTCTCCCATGGCAGGGATTCTTCATACTGCTTTTTTTTTCCCAACCCTTACTTTGTCTTAGAATCGAGTATCAATTCCAAGACTGAAGGGTGGTAAAGGCTAGGAAATCGGAGTTAAGTGGCTTGCTCTGGGTCACACAGCTAGATCTGACCTAGCTGCCCTTAAAATATTTCGAATTTACACAAAATAAAATACTACGTAACAATGATAGCGGTAAGGATTAACAGGATTTCATTTTAACTTACTTTGTACCATTTATATTTCATTTCACAACAGCCTCGGGAAGTAGGCGCTATTATTATCCCCGTTTTTGCATGTGAGGAAACTGAGACAGATAGGTTGAGTGACTTGTCTTGAGACAGCCAATAAGCACGTATCTGGGACCCGCGCCTTGCTATGCATTGAGGGTGCAATCTAAAGTAAAGGTAGACCCCAGCTCCCAGGAGTTCACGGCCTAAGGAGGGGGTGGGGGGAATGAATGTTCCACTAGCCAAAAAGCGTTTGCTCTGAGACAAAATTCGATCTCAAGACCTCCGACGTCAGGTCCTGCACCTCCTACGTCGTCCTTAAAAGACGTAATCAAGGAATTCGAAGGTCAGAGAAAACGAAGATAACTTTTACCCCATTCGAGTTCCCAGACCCTTCGGATTCTCTACACAGATCCCCCGGGTAAGAGCACATCGCTGCGCGGAGTCTACTGGGACACCCACCCACCCGAGATGAACACACACACCTCCCCACGCATGGGTCCTGCTCGCCGCCTCCCCGGGCTGCTGCTCTCTTCCCCCGGATTCCCCAGAGGCCTGACCCTGGCCCCAACTCCCTCTGCACTTACTGTCTGCTCGGGGCCGCCATCTTGGTTCGACATACGCTCGCTCGACGCCGTCGCGGTAGAGTAAAGCTATCCGCAGGCCGCTGACGCTGACGTAGGCAGATTCCACACGGCGGAGCCCGGGCTCCTGGTTTCCTACCGCTGGCCCGCCTGCGGCAGTGAGCGAGTATGATGAATAATTCGGAGTTACTCTCTTCCTTTTTATATAAATAGAACCATTTTATTGGAAACTTTATTTTTTACTGACCCAAAATATCTGTCGAAAGTGTCGACAACATTCCTCTTCCTAATGGAGCTATGTTTGACTGAGGGAGGGGGAGGAGGAAAACCATCATTGACCCCGCCTTGACACCACCCCCCCATTCCCGGCGGGATCGAGTGTTGTCGATATCACGTGGTGTCAGCGCCCCGCCTACCGCGCCCTGAGGAACTTGAAAGGAGAGAAGAGGACCCGAGTTCAAATGAAGTTAAGCAAAGAGAAAGATCCTAGGTTTATATGTTTAGAGCAGAAAAGGGCCTCACCTCTCATGTTTGAGGACCACGCCATTGGAAGAAACTGAGGCCCAGGAGTTGTCAAAATAACGTGGCCAAGATCGCATAGGTAGAGTAGTGAGACAGGATTTGAACCCAGGTCTGCTGACACCTTTTTTTTTTTTAATCATTCTTGCCCTTTGGAACTAGACCTATATCTATAAAAAGAATGGGAGTAGGATATAATCTGTGTCTCATGGTGTTTCACCCCAATAATTTCAGGAACCTAGATAGAAGTTAGTATTTTCCTTCCTTTTATTTTATTTCCTTAATTTTCCTGCCCCTCCCCCCTCCCCTTCTCTAAAAACAAAACCCTTGGCCTGACCTCTTCAAATTCCAAAGGCCTTGTGGGGTGGAGCAGTTCTCTGGGGACCAAGTCTCCAAAGTGGTAATTCACAATCCAAAAACTCCCTCATCTTGTAATCTGTAACCCAGTAAAACTCATCTTCACAAGATGTCAAAGAAGATTGTAGCTCGCTTTTCTGGTACCTGGAGGTCTAACTCGCTTATTGTCATCTACAGCCCATTCAAGATGTCAAAGATGAGGGACATGGACTGGAACAAACGGGGTGTGTGTGTGGGGGGGGAGTTTCTATGATTGAAAGACCTTATAAATGGTGTCTTTGAACTCGACACCTTGACATTCCTTGGGCACCCAAAGCTGGGGAATGGCCCTTCCGGAAAAGAATAAACTGCCGTCTTCTACTTTGACTTCTGAGCTCTGTGTTTGTAAACTTCCTTCAGTGGCGGGGTTCACTGTCTGTGACTCCTTCCCACACAGTCCCTTTGCTCTTCCCTGAATGGGATGTTTCATCTACCACCTTCAGGCCTTTGCACAGGTTGTCTGCCATTGCCTGAAAAGCTCTCTGTCCTTGAATCTCCTTTTTGGAGCCCTAACTTCCTTCAAAGCTCAGGCAAGGCATCTGCACTGGGGTTAAGTTAGAAGCCTTCCCAATAAGCTCAGGAGTGAAGCAAGGATGCCCATTATCACCTCTATTATTTAACATTGTACTAGAAACATAAGAGAAGAAAAAGAAATCGAAGGGATTAAAGTAAGCAAGGAGGAAACTATCACTCCTTGCAGATGATATGATGGATCCTGAGAGAATCCAAGAAAATCAACTAAAAAGTTAGTGGAAATAATTTTAGCAAAGTTGCAAGATACAAAGTAAATCCATATAAATCATCAGCATTTCTATATATTTCCAACAAAAATGAGCAGCAAGAGTTAGAAAGAGAAACTCCATTTAAAAATCACTCAAGACAATATAAAATATTTGGGAATCTACCTACCAAGGCAAACTCAGGAATTATATGAACACAAGTACTAGCTGTGTCAGTCATGTAATAGGTACTGGATAAATGTTAAGTTATTGGTATGTAAAAGAGGAATTTGGCTTAATCTGTGTGGCTCCCAAGAGTAGAGCCAGGGCTAATTAATGAACAGAAGTAACAGCAAGGAAGCATGTAGCTCCACAGAGAAGAAATCTTCCTAAATAATTAGAGCTGTCCAACAATGGAATGAGTTGCCTGATGAGGTAGTGAGTTTTGTTACTCAGGAAGTGTTTAAGTAGGTCCTGGGTTCAAATTCAAACTCAGACACTTCCTAACTGTGTGATCTGAGCAAGTCACTTAACCCCAATTGCCTAAGCCCTTACTGCTCTTCTGTCTTGGAACTGATACTTATATTGATTCTAAGCAGAAGATAAATGTTTTTTTTTTAAAAAGAGAGAGATGCTGTGTAAACAATTCCTCTTTTGGATAGGAGACTGGTTGAAATGACTGAACAGAAGTTGTTATAGTATTGATTTAGAGTCGGAAAGGAGCTTACAGGTCATTAGTCCAATTCCCTTCATTTTTTAGATGATGAAACTGTAGCTCAGGGAGATGATGTGACTTAACCAAAATAAAAGATAAATGGCTGATATAATCCTTGACTTCCAAAAACTATCATCCTGATACAGAAAGCAGAACCTAACACATCGAGAATGTTATAAAATTCAGATGATAGTTGAATCCATGGACACTGATGAGATCGCTAAATGAAATAGTTTAGAGAGGGAAAAGGGGAGGGGAGAGGAAAGGGTCCAGGACAGAATCTCTGGGGACACCGCCTTCAGCAGACATGACCTGGATTCAGATCTAGCAAGAGAGACTAAGAAGGAATGGTCAGAGAGGTATGAGAAGACCCAAGAAAAAAACCAAGAGTATCATGGAGAAGAGGTTAACGGTGTCAAAGACTGTAGAGAGGTCAAGAAGGATAAAGATTGAAAAAAAGTCCATTTTGGCAAGTGTCTCTTCAGAAGTCCACATTAGCTTGTTATAGGATGAGAGTCAATGCTGGAAATTTGAAGAGTAAAGCTGCAAGGTCCTTCTCTGTTGGTGTATTCCCACCAAGGTGAGTGTGTTGGCTAGCTTAGCCAAATTGCTTCCTTCCTCTGTCTTTTTTTTTTTTTTAACCTTACCTTCAGTTCCAAGGCAGAAGAGCAGCAAGAGCTTAGGCAATTGGGATTAAGTGACTTGCCCAGGATCACACAGCTAGGAAGTGCCTGAGGTCACATTTGAACCCAGGACCTCATGCCTCCGGGCCTGGCTCTCTATTTACTGAGCCACCTAGCCACCCCTTCCTCTGTCTTTTTGATTCTTCATTTAAGGGGTTGGGGAAGGAGGAGGTCCTATAAAAAGATGAAGGTGATATAGAAACAAAGATATCAATAATTTTTTAAAATTCTAAAAAGCATTGGGTCCTCCTTTGGCTTCAGAGACACCAGACTGGTCAGGTTCTCTTTCCTTTTCTCTGACCTCTATTTATCCATCTCCATTATTGGTTCCTTCTTTTTACCAACCCCTCCATGAGAGTGCTTCCAACAGATCTGTCTTAGCCTCCTTTTCTCTTAACTGTAACCCTTTGTATTCTCCCTCTCTCCGAAGGCACTTAAATCTCAAAATTCTGTCCTCTCTTTTGAGTTTGAGTTTCCAACTACTGAAGAAATCTCCAACTACATGTCCTCTGGCATGTCTAAGTCAAGCTTAGGATCTTTCTCCTCACCAGTTGAATAAGGGGACCAGCCTTGTCTATTCTAGTTCCAGATCTATGATCCTATGATCTATTCCTCCTTTTGACATCAGTATTTCTTTCTATGGCATCACTATTCAGCCAATCTCCCATGATTTTAGTATTTGAATTATCTTGGACTCTTTCTCTTCCTTCACAGTAGTGGAAAGAACACTGGATTTTTAGTCAGGAGACTTGTGGTGGAATCCTGGCTTACCCACTTACTTCCTTTGTCAAATCACTTTAGCTTTCCTAGGACTCAGTTTCCTCCTCTTTAAAATGAGGAGATTATATAGTATGACTTACAAGGCTTGTTGCTCTGAACCTATCATCTAATCATTTACCAAGTCCTTTTCTTATTACCATCACCCCAGTATTAGATGCCATCACCATCCATCTAAACTATTGCAATGCACAATGATCCAGGACAATTCTGAAGGATTTATGACAAAGAATGCTATCCATCTCCAGAGAAAGAACTGTTGGAGTCAAAATGTAAAGCAAAGAATCTGATTTTTCACTTTAGTTTATTTGGATTTTGATTTTGGGGTTTTGATTTTATATAATGATTCTCTTACAAAAATGAACAAGGTAGAAATATGTTTTTGCATGTTAATACCTGTATGGCCTGGATCAGACTGCTTGTCAGCTCTAGAAGTGGGGAGGGAAGGGAAAGAGGGAGGCAATTTGGATCATATAATTTCGGAGAACTTATGTAGAAATTTGTTATTGTATGCAATTGGTAAAATAAAATATCTTTGTAAAAGAAAAATAAACAAACGATTCAAGCTAATATTCTTACCTTCACTCTCTCCTCTACCTTTGATGTATTCCATCCCCACCCCCAGTATCTATCTTTCAAATGGCAGCTGGGATGACTTTTGTTTACTTTTTACTGACAATTGTTCAAACACCCTTTTGCCTCTTATTCAATAGCCCATATTTTCATTCTTTATTCATATTATTTCCTTCTAACTCTGAAGGAAGGAAAGACAGAAGGGAGGAAGAAAGAGAAAGAGTCATTGAGGCATTTTTTCTTAATGTAGAAAATAAAGGGAAGGCCGCAAAGAAACACAAACAAGAAGGAAAGCTTTGAAAGCTACCAATTGAATTTATGTACATTAAAAAAAAGCAAACTATAGAGAAGAGAGACAGTTTTACTTTTTAAAAAAAGCTCTTATCTTCCATCTTAAAATCAATACTGTGTATTGGTTCCAAGGCAGAAGAGCAGTAAGGGCTAGGCAATGAGGGTCAAGTGACTTGCCCAGGGTCACACAGCTAGGAAGTGTCTGAGGTCAGATTTGAACCCAGGACCTCCCATCTCTAGGCCTGGCTCTCTATTCACTGAACTACCCAGCTGTCCCAGGGAGACAGTTTTAGGTACAATTCTCTTTTTCTGTTCTACTCCATATATGGAAATGTTCATTTTGGGGGTTGTTTGGAAAATTTTAAATAAAAATAACAAAAAAGAAAACTAACACAGTTTTTGGCTATATTGATAGAAAAAGTGCCCAGGATGAAGGAAATGACAGTTTTTCACTAGATCTGTCCATGTCCAGACCCTGTCCAGAGTACTGTTTTCAGTTCTGAATCACAAATACTTGATAATAGCTATTATCCTCTCTTCCTCTGCAAGTTTCCTCCACATTAGACTTGTTCCTTTATCTCGTCCTTCTATTGTATGGTCTTGAGGCCCCTCAACATACTATTTGCCCCCTTCTGAATATTTTTCAGCTTATCAAAAAACTCAAAGGACTTGCCCAAGGTGGCAAGAACCAGGACTGGAACCCAGGTCTTCCAGATTCCAGTCTAATATGCCTTCTTGAGTGGAAAAGAGAAGATAGGAAGTGATCGAGATGAGCCAAAGGGAGGAGGAGGAAAAATAAGGAATTTTGCACTAGAGAGCTGTGATTTTTCTGAGTAAAGTGGGAGACAAATTTCTCTGAAGAGGGGCATGGTGGGTTAGATTGGCGGCTTTGGGGGTCATGTACGGAAGGGACTTGAAATAAACATAACACAATATTCTGGTCTTAATTTTGGTAGATCACAATTAGCAGGCTCCAACTTGTTCAAAGTTTTAAGCCAATTACTCAGGTCCAGGCCTCTAAAGCAACTTCATGTCTATATATCCAAGTGAAGTATCTTCATTGGTTATTGTGAATACTACTACCACATCTCTAATCCAATCTGCTTATTTTACAAATGGATCTCTCCCAGATACTCAGCTGAACAAACCTTGTAAATCATTTTGTCTACTTTTTTCCTACTTATCTTATCCTGGTGAGTCAATTGAGAAGCATCTACTCCTCTAGGACCCTCCTTCCAGGTAATGCTGCAACTTTCCCAAGCTGGGATAGGGACTGGACCTGGGGTTTCACTGGTCTGGGAAGGCCTAGGTGAAAAAATTCCCTCTATTAATGCAGGTAGACCCTTCCACTTAAGAGTCTTATAGAATTGCTTAGAAGCTCAGGACCACATAGCCAATATTGTTGGAGGAGAAACACACCCAAGTTTGTAGCAACATCTTATCTCAAGAATGGGAGACTCAAACTCCATCCAAACCAGAAGAAAAGAATTTTATTTGAAGCAGAAGAGTTTTATGGTGATGTAATCACCATCTTCTTCTTCAGGTCAGACAGATCCAATTTTTTCCAATGCCTTTAAAGAGTAGTCCTGGTGAATCTTTGGGAATAGATGCTCCTTGCCCCGTAATCCCTGTAATGCACCTTGAAAAATACATATAGTCGTTAAGAAAGGATCCAGGGGGAGGAGGAGTTAAAGGAGATCATTTTTCTTACCTCAGGATCGAAGGGAGCTCAAGGGTGATGTTTCCTGGCCAATGCACCAAAATATATTGTGGGAGAAGCACACCCAAGTAGCAGGGCATCCCTCCAAGAATGGGACACTCAATGGAACACAACTCCATTCAATCCAGAAGAAAAGAATTTTATTTGAAGAAGAGGAGGTTTAAGGTGGTATAATACCCTAATTGCTGGTGGAATAGTCAGGGCTAATCAGGAAAGGTTAGAACTAATGGCTAAGCCCAGGGACTAGCAGAGGAGCCTCTCTGGAGCTGATGGAATAGCAGATCTTCAGGTGTAGAGTAGCAGCTCTGCACCCTGTGGATCAGGGTGTACATATTAGGGTCTGGAGGCTGGTCATCTCCCATTCCAGAGAAGTCTTCACCTTTCCCCCTAAACCCCTGGAAAATGCCTTGGCCAAATTCAGATGGAGGTATGTTTTAGGGTTTGTATTTCATAGGGAATAAAGGGCATATGCAGATTTGGGGGGGGTTCTTCTGGAATGCCAGAATCATGTCCCATGTTCCCCCATTGTCTCCCTTGTCATCATTTGTGAGTATGGGGGAGATCTTGCTACCCCTTCTGGAATGAGAATATGGGTCGGGGGGATGGGATACATTGGAGGACCACTATAGGGAATTAATTATATCTAACAGTTCAGAACCAAAGTAAATATAAAACAATATGAGTAATTAATAAAACAGACTAGGCACAAAGCTGGTAACCATGTAGAACATGCCAGTCCAGTAGAGGTGATTGATGAACTGAGCAACAATACAGATTCTGTAATTCATGCTGGACTTGCTGCTAAAACTACAGACTTTCAGTTGATGTTTAACTAGTGCTACCTGGAGACAACTACACGATTTCGGAGCATGAGGGTCTTGTCCCTATTACTGCCCAGCGCCCGTCTCCATCCTCCTCGGCTCCGAGGCCAGCTCTCTGTCTATCTACTCTGTTCTGTTGCCTTTTCCCCTAAGTACAAAAACTTATCCCTCCATGACTTCTTTCCCTGTAGACTGCACAAAAAGTCATTTGTATTCCTGGAGAACTCTTCATAAGCATGTTCCAAAGTGATCTGGCTTGTGGCTATCAATTTAATATCTTTAGAACATTGTTCCTAGAAACGTCGCTGCAAATGACCTGAGATGCTTTCTCCCAAATATGAAACAGCCTTGTGGGTTAAAGCAGGCATCAGATAATGCGAGAGATCAGGCCTGCTAATAACACTGCCATCTTATCAGAAAAGGTTAAAAAGGAACCTCCAATCTCAAATTACAAAGTATTTGGAAGACATCACACTTTATCAACTGAATAAAGAAAAAGAACTTTTAATTTCCCAAAATTTTATTAAAAAATGGACTCCGCCATCAGATACATTATTACAAAGATGGAATCTTACCGCCGACCAGCAAAGTTTGCTGTAATCACAAGCTTTAAACAAGTAAAAGTCTTTCTGCCCTTCTTGAGCTAGACCAGGCCCTTTGCAACAAAGGTGTTGGCTTTTTCCCCAGAAGTAAGAGACAAAAATGCTCTTTCCACAGGGCTTTCTGGTTAAAATGACTTTTCGATTGCTAAAGGACCATGAGTCAGAAAGACTAGAAGTTAATGCAAATTAGAAGTTGATCTTCCACTCTTGTTCATCTAACAGATAATATATTATTCCATTTTCAAGTTCTAGATTTTTCACAGTCCTAAGCTTCGTCTTTCCCTTTCAGCCTATATTCCCATGATAAAAATGAAACAAATACCACCCACCCATCAATGTATCCAGACTTTTGAAATATTTGGTTTTCTGATTTCAATCCCTATAGGACCAAGACTTTCTTCTGATGTGGTTTAAGAGGCCCTTGAGACATTTGTCTGGAAGCATTTCTCTCTAAATAAAAATACCTTAACAGCTAAGAAAGAAAGCTGAACATAGCTTAAAAAGCTAAAAGCAAAAAATTACTCTATCATCCCCCATCAAGCTTTGTGTGTAGTTTTCTTCTTATGGGTCCTTTTTCCTGTGGGCAGAGGAGGAACGTATTTTTCCTTCAGTTTAAGATTCATCTCGATCAGAAACAGACAGACAAGTACCCAGTGGTACATATATTCTAGAGCAACAGATCCCTCTATCCAGATGACTTTTCTGGGGTGTCCTGCACAGAAACAAACCAAAAGACCAGATCAAGAGGTGATTGTTTCAGGGTCATTTTTGTCCTTTGTCCCAGTTTCTCCCTCATTCATTTAATGTGGAGTGGATAAATGGAATCAAAGATAAAAACTTCAGTGGTTTAAAAATAAAATCACTGTACAGCTTTATCTTTATCATCTACTTAACTGATACTTCCAACTTTTAGAATTCTTGACTCCCTTCAAGACTCAGTGAAAATGATACCTAATGCAGAAGGTCTTTCCCAGGCATCCCTTCCCCATTCCTGCCCCCAACACAGCACCTTTCTGACTCAGTGGATAGGTTTAAATTTTCTTAACAGTGTGACCCTGGGCAAGTCACATAACTACCATTGCCTATCCCTTACTGCTCTCCTGCCTTGGGACTAATCCTTAGTATTGATTCTAAGATGGAAGGTAAGGGATTTAAAAATAAAATGAAATAAAGTTACCTTCCTTCGGATTCTCTGGCATGCATCAGTGTACTGACATATTATTTCCCCATTGAGGGAAGGAGCAGTTTTTACTTCTTATTTGTGTCCCGAATGGCCAGGACAGGACCTGGCACTTCATAAACACTTTAATACATATTTGGTGGTTGATTGAAATCATTTTCTGATGCAACTAATTAGTAAGAAACTGAGAAATAACCACAAGTCATAAAGTTACAGTTATAATTGAATCAGGGGTTTGAAATTCTATGTATTAGAAATCTGATCAAACTTGATTTTGGTGGACTGACAGTGAAACTAAATCTCTTCACGGTAGAAAGGTGGTGGACTACAGGTGTAGAATAAAGAGATGCCTTGTCAGAGAAAGCCAGTAAGTCAATTTGCTTTGCTTTTTATTATAAAAGAAAGTTTCAAGGGAGGGATGGAAGAGGGGGAGGGAAGTGTATGTAGAAGTCACTGAGAATGTTATTTTTTATTTTTTTTTTAAACCCTCACCTTCCATCTTAGAGTCAATACTGTGTATTGGCTCCAAGGCAGAAGAGCGGTAAGGGTAGGCAATGGGGTCAAGTGACTTGCCCAGGGTCACACAGCTGGGAAGTGTCTGAGGCCAGATTTGAACCCAGGACCTCCCGTCTCTAGGCCTGGCTCTCAATCCACTGAGCTACCCAGCTGCCCCCTGAATGTTATTTTTTAAAGTGTAGATAAAAATATTTATTTTTGAAACATTCTATCAGACTTCTAGGCTATATCTCAACAACACTAATGACAATTTGAGTTGAATCTGGACATATAGTAGGATGATCGTTAGACAACAAAATAAAACAAAGATTTTGTCCATTGTCTTCTAAAAAAGGGAAGGAAAAAGAGGTTTGGCTTTGGGATATCTTTTTTTAACTCTCACTTCCTGTCTTAGAATCAGTGTATTAATTCTAAGACAGAAGGTAAGGGTTAAATTTTTTAAAATTACTCAGGTTAATCATTTTCCAGGAATACACAGGACTGTGTTGGAGATTAAAAGTCTATTTAAAAAATATATATTTTGGGGCAGCTGGGTAGCTCAGTGGAGTGAGAGTCAGGCCTAGAGATAGGAGGTCCTAGGTTCAAACCCAGCCTCAGCCACTTCCCAGCTGTGTGACCCTGGGCAAGTCACTTGACCCCCATTGCCCACCCTTACCAATCTTCCACCTATGAGACAATACACCAAAGTACAAGGGTTTAAAAAAAAAAGNCCATTGCCCACCCTTACCAATCTTCCACCTATGAGATAATACACCGAAGTACAAGGGCTAAAAAAAAAATATATATATATATATATGTATATATATATATATTGTTGATGCCCTTTCATACCTATTTTCTAATGGGAGCACTGGAACTTTCTAATGACCCCTTTCCACCTTGAAATCACTCTTTTAGTAATACATCAGACTGTAATTGGAAGTACTGAATTAAATTTCCAATTATTAAATCTGTTTTTTTCTTTTAAAATGTTGCATTGATTCTTTAAAGAAAAAAAAAGTAGTAGTGTCACTTCCTAATGACTGTCCCTGACTCCCAGAGAATTTTCCTTTTTTGACCAAGATAATTAAGCAAAAAAAAAAAAAAAAAAATCAACACACTGACCAGGTTTGGCAGCCTATGTCTCATTCCATAGCAATGTTGAAAAGAGGGAGACATGTTTAGCTGTCTAGGCTAGTCCCATTTAACAATTGGGGAATTAAAGCTTGCTGGTATACATGGGGCAAAACAAAAAAAGCTCCCCAGAGTTCCAAATGGTTAGTTATGGGGTGAAGGAGAAAGTGGAGGTCTAGAACAAGCTAAACTCTGGATACTTAGAGGAAGAGGGGTAACTGTCTTGCCAGGCAGATATGACTTTGGAATAAAATCAGCTGGTTCTTTTGGACTTTCCTCCAGCCAAGGGAAGCTCGGAGCTTTCCCTCAATGGATTTTAAAATACCCTAGAAAAGGGTCTGAGAGCACCAGTGTTTTCTAAACAAGTGAAACTGTGTTTAATCATTTCTCTTAATTCAATAGGCCCCATAGGTGAACTTCAAAAGCCAAAGCCAACAGAAACTATTCTTGCCTTTGTTGCAGGAAGCACTCAGGAAGACAAACACTCCGGTTTTCTAGGCATAAAAAAAACTATCCTCTTAACAAAAGGCACGACTGCTTTGGACAACTGACACAACAGCTGCTGGGAAATGGATGAAATCAGGACTCACTTGTATTTATTTGGTATCTAGTTTGTCCATGTGGGTACAAAGAGAGCTGACTTTGAAGCCAGGAACACCTGAGTTTAAGTCCCACTTCACATACTATGATCCAGAGCAAATTGCTTGAGGTCTCGAGGCTTTAGGCCAGGGGTCGGCCACCTTTTTGGCCGTGAGAGCCACAAACGCCACATTTTTAAAAATGTAATTTTGTGAGAGCCGTACAGTGCTCACAGTGCTGCTCCTCTAACAGCGCCTGAAAAAAATGGACTTTATGGCTCCTGCAGAAAGAGCCATACGTTGCCGACCCCTGATCTAGGCAATTCTCTAGAGATGAAAAGTTGTAAAGAATTTTGCTGACTGGCATTGATAGAGTTTTCTCACAGGAGAATTCTCCATAAAATCACACAGCCAGTTCCTATTCTATTATTTCAGGCATATTTATGTACATGTCTCCCTAAATAATGGGATAGGAGAATTTTTCTGGTTTGGCTCTACCGACATCATTTCCTTAAGACAGCCGGCCAGTCACTTACCTTGATTTAGCTCCAGTGACTGACTGATTAGTGATAAGAGAATTTCTGGCTCAGTCTTATTACTTCTATTTACTTACGCTCAAAATACCAAGTAGCCAGCTATACTTCAGGTATTAATGGTTAGTTTGCCCACTCCAGCTTTCCCCCTGGTGTTCACCGACTAGTTTACCATTTTTCCTGGTATAGGTCTCCCCCTTCTGCTATCTGTTCAATATATAAATTTTTACCTTTCCCTTCTGCATTTTGTGAAATTTTATTCTATCCATTCTATTGCTATAACTACTTCTTATATCGATTTTCTGAAACAACTGCTCAGAGACCATTGATTTTTGTATACTCTGAATCTATGCTATAAGGATATAATAAACTGTTTTGTTTTTTTGTTTTTCTCCAGATCCTTACCTTCCATCTTAGAACTGATACAAGTATCAATGCCAAGGCAGAAAAGTGGTAAGAGCTAGGCAGTGGTAAGTGACTTGCCCAGGGTCACATAGTTTTGAAGTACCTGAGGTCAGATTTGAACCCTGGACTTCCCACCTCTAGGCTGGCTCTCTATCCCCAGAGCCACTTAGCTGCCCCCAAATAAATACTTGTTGAATTGAATTATATTGCCTTATTCTTATTCCTATCTTTCTTTGCCAATTTTCTGGGGTGTTTTAATTTGCATTTCTCTTTTTCTTCTTTACTAGTTTGTAGTTCTTTTGAGACTTGTTGATCATATCCTTTGACCACTGTCCCAGTTAGGAAATGGCCCTTGGCCTTATGTATTTATATTGGTTCCCTATATATCTGAGATATCTAATGACTTTAATCAGGGATATTTGATACAAAGATTTACCCTCAACCCTCTCAGTCAACAGCTTTCCTTCTCAACTGTTGTTCAGTTGTGTCCAACTCTTCAAAACTCCATTTGGAGTTTTCTTGGCAGAGATACTAGAATGGTTTGCAATTTCCTTTTCCAACTCTTTTTACAGATGAGGGACCTGAGGCCAACAGGATTAAATGATTCGCCCAGGGTCCCACAGCTAGTAAGTGTCTGAAGCTAGATTTGAACTCAAGAAGATAAGAGTCTTCCTGACTCTAGTCCTAGCACTCTATCCACTATGCCATGAAGCTACTCTTTCCTTCTCAAAGAATTGCCTAATTCCAACCCAAGTACCTGAACTACAATTGGGTTGTATTACTTTTAGTAAAGGTATTTAACTAAACTAGTATTAAGGAGACAGATGGGTAGCACAGTGGATATAGAGCCAAGCCTGGAGGTAGGAGATCCTGGGTTCAAATCTGACCTAAGACACTTCCTAACTGAGGTACACTGGGCAAGTCACTTAACTCTCACCATTCTTCTTCCTTGGAACCAATGCACAGTATTAATTCGAATTTAAAAGGAAAGGTTTTTTTGAACATCAATATTAATATGGTAAAATTTAATTAATAGCAATTAATACTATAAAAACAGCATTACTATTTTTAAAGGAAAAAACAGAGAAAATGAAGAAGATTATTTACTTTTGATGTATTTAGCAATGGTGTCTGGATGAACTTTCACATATTCAGAGGTGGGATCAAAGGTGCAAAGCCTTTTAATCATATCATTGGTAATGAGCTGCAGAATGAGAACAGAAGGATGAGAAGATGAGCAGACACTATCAGTCCAACAGAGCAGAGTTCATGGTTCTAGGGCTCACCTGTCTACACTGATCCCAGTCCTCAAGAATCTCTGCACCATCCCACTCTGGATTAAAGATCAACAAGATTGCTTTAAGGATGTCGTGGGCCAAGGCAGGCGGCTTCTCATTCTTTTCAAAGGTTGAAGAATCAAATATCAAAGACAAAAAGTTTTCAGAATGAAACTTCAAATCTTTGAAGGCCTGAGGATCAAGCTCATGGATCCTTTCCTGGATCTCTTTCAGCATGATACGGAAGAAGAGGATTCCTGCCTTTTGTACTTCTCCTTTGTATTCCGTCTCTGCAATCATAGGAAAACATCTCTTACTGATGTTCTAGGACACATATCTTTCTTCAATCTGGGAGTCTTGGACAAATTATTGCCCTTAGGATTATTTCTTAAAAAAAAAATTTATAGATTTAGATCTGGATGACATCTTAGGCACCATCTATCATAAATCCCAGCATGAGGAAATGACTTGCCTAAGGTCACACAGTCAATGCGTGGTGAGCTTGGATCTCAGAATCCCTTGTGTCTGATTCTTGTTAAGCCCCTTGACCCAAGACTCTGGAACATCTCCTCCAATACCATACCTACCTAGGATTTGCTGTTTCTTTATTTCTCCTGTGCTTTCGCCCAGTATTTCATGGCAGGCTGTTTGGACTGTCTTCAGCATCTTCTGTAAATCTCTGTACTCCTGATTTGACAACATCTTCTTCTGTCCAGTGGAGAAATCAATCACCCCCATTGCCATACCCTTTCTGTCTCGAAGTGGAACAGTTATGTGATAGGTCCCAAGGGCATAGGTGAAAAGCACCTGCGAGGTGTCTGCGCTTTTAAAGAGAAAGTCTCTGAAAGCAGAAGAGTAGGTTATCACCTCATCCTATGGACAGCAATCTACCCAAACAGCTACGTACTAAGACAGAAGCCTCAGCCCAACAAATGAGGAGAAGTGGCAAGGATGCCCAAGGCAGAGGACGATATACACGCCTTCTTTGTGTCTCCATTGGAAAGCACAGACAAGAGACAGACACAAACACAGACACAGACACAGACATGCACATTGTCTCTGTCTGAACTAATGCCATTATTTCTCACGGCATAATCATGTCCCGTTATGTTTTTCTGCCTCAGTTTGTTTAGCACGGCTTCTTCCCATTTTTCTACTGTTCTGAAGAATCCTACCAGGAATATTTTCATACCAAGGAGGTTTTTTTGTTGTCCTTTCAATAACACCCTGACTGTATAGCTGCAGGAGATTGATGACACGTAAAAGAGTATAAGTAATTTTGTAGCTCTCATGAGGAAGCACATCCCCCGTTCCCCTTTGGAAGAGAGGCGGGGGCTACAGGAGCATAATGTTACACATACAGGGCCTGGCACAAAGTAAATACTTAATAGAAATGTTTATTCCCTTCTAGATACAGTCAGATGCGGTCTCTGTGTCATTTGGTTTTATGTCACCGTTTTTCTTTATTACAAAGAAGATATCATTGGGTTGTAAAAACAAAAGTTGTTGAAACTTGGAATAATTTTGGAGCCCTTGTTGTGTATATACTTAAAATTCATCTTTATTATTATGTGAACTTGAAAACATCAACAAATATGAATATTTCCTAAATAAAGAATAGAAAGGAGGGCTGTATAAGACATAATGCATTTCTATTATATACAGCTTGGTTAAAAAAATTAAATACGTTTTTAATTGATCATGGCAGTTGCTCACACACAACACTCTATCTCTTCCCCCCATGCCTTTTGCACTCTCTTCTTGTCCTCCAAGCCCAGAGAACCCTGCTTTTTTTATCTCCACTCTTGGTTTCCCTGGCTTCCTTCAAGGCTCCTTAAATTCCATGTTCTGAAGGTCTTTTCCAATCTTCTCCAACTGAAAGTGCTTTCCCCTCTAGGATTACCTTCTAACCACTCTATAGATCCAGAAATATTTTGTTATTTCCGTGTTGTCACCCTCATTAGAATGGGAGCTCCCTGAGGGGAAGGGAATGTTTATACCTTATTTGTATACCCAAACTATAACACAGTGGCAGCAGATAGTAATTGCTTAATAAATATTTGTTGGCCGACTAATTCATTGATTTCCCTCTTACTCCAAATGCCTGTCTTCCTATCAAGATGGTTGATATATACTCCAAAGCCCTGGCATGGCTTTGGAGTATATACTTCCAAGGTCTACAACAACAACTCCAGTAGTAATAAAATAACCAAGGGCTTCAGAGGAAATGTGCGTTTTATATTTAGACAAAGGCAATCTACCTGCATACCTGAATATGGAACTGGAAGATCTATAGGTCCATAATTGAATTAATGCCAATCTAGCTGCTTTAACACGCAGCAAAACTAAATAGGCAACTTATTCCTTTTGCAATAGTCCCTTCCTTTCATTGCCAAACTTCTAGAAAGAATTTGGGAGGGCTTATTGTGTAGGTATCTATCGATATATCTATGCATATATAATATACATATTCATATGTATATATATATAATTTGTTGTTTTTATTATTGCATAAGATTGAAAAAACAAATGTGAACATTTCCTTAAATAAAAACCAGAGAGGGCTCAGACTACACCCAGTATCTATTTCCTCACCACCCATTCATTCCTTTGCAATCTGTTTTCTGCATCCCTTCCCCATCCACTGAAATGAAGCTACTTGAGTCCAACTTTTTCTCAGTCCTCATCCTCTTTGTCCTTTCTATTGTTCTTCAGTACTTTTGACCCTCCTTTTTCTTTCCAAGTACCTTCTACACTCCCTTGGCTTCTGAGACTCCATACTCTCCTGGCTTTCCTAGAATATAAGTACGTAGCCTGTGTCACCTCGGGCAAGTTGGCCTCTCTGAATTTCAATTTCCTCATATGGAAAATAGAACATGAAGGGAAGTGGGACAAAGAGGTGATCTAGGAACAGAGTTCTCAAACAAGCAAGAAAAAAATAAAAAATGAGAAGAGAAGTCAGAGGGGATCACAGACAAGTAAGATAGCTTCGAAGTCCTTTGTTGAATTTATTACCTGCTTACTAAGAAAAGCAAGCTCTACATAGTTAGATTTTCATAGATGAGTCTCTCCTTCTGTTCTGTGGTATATAAGAAAACCTTCATTTTATTTGTTATTTGCTAAATTTAAAGTTGTTTTTAAAATTAGAAATAGAGCATAACCTAATTGAGGACTAAGACTGTCACACTTTTTTCTTCATATCTCTGATGGCTGGCTCAGTACTTGGCATATAGTTGGAGTTCATAAATGCTTAGTAACTGATTTCTTCTGGCTTTTCTAATTACTCCTTTCTCCTTTATTAGTTCAATCTTTCACTGAGTCCTTGTTGTTCTTCAAGGTTTGTTCTTCTTCAGTCCTCTTACCTTCTCTCCTCCTTAGTGATTTTATTCACTCCCATTTCTTCAGTAACCTTCAAGGACCACAAGACCCTGGAATTGGAGCTGGGAAGGATCTTCAAGACCGCAGAGTCCAATTCATCATTTTATAGATGAGAAAACTGAGGTCAGATTTGAACTCCTGACTACAGGCCTGACTCTTTATCCTCTGAGCCACCTAGCTGTGTCACATCCTTTGATTCTAAAGCCAGTGCTCTTTTCAGCATCCTATGCTGCATTTCTATGCAGATTGCCACACGGATCTTTTCCCCAAATGTAATACCCCAAGATGAGACTGTTGATAGGACATTGGATGTCTCATAGCATATCAAACTCAACATGTCCAAAACCAAGCTTCTCATCTTTCTCCCCAAAACAATTTCCCTTTCTGACTACCTGATTTTGATCAGTGGAACAAATATGATTCATTAAGTCACCCTCATTTATAGAACTTTGCTGTTAGCTTTTATTTTTCCATTTATCCTCCCTTTTCCCATAAATCATTTGTCAAATTCTGTTCTTTCTACCTCTTCAATCTTTCTATCAGTCTCCTCTTCAGTAGGCTCACCAACCACCATCTCAGAGACAGCTATTGATATAGTGGATACAGCAATGGACCCTCAGTCAGGAAAACATGAGTTTGGACTTCCACTTCAGGGAGCTAAGATGGTGGAGTAAGGATGCTCTGAGCTCACCCAAATGCACCTTCTAACAATCACATATACACACAACGAAAATCTCAAAATGCAAGAAAATGTGGAAAAACAGGAGAAGGGATTCATCTCACTGGGGTAAAAGGGAAGAATGAGATGGCTCACACTGTATCCTGGGGAGCCAGCGGTGAAGGGAACAGAATCCAGCTGAATCCTGTAGCAAGTAAGGAATGGAGTGCCGCCCAGGCTCACTGGGAGGCGTGGAACTCAGCTTGATCTAGCACAGGTGCCTTCTAGACAAAATAGCTGCAAGCTTCCCCATGACAAGCCCACCATGCAGCTGCCTCAGAGAGCACACTGAAGGATTCAAAAGCAGCCAGGTCAATTCAAGCACTGGAGTAGAACACAATAAAGCTTAGAGCAGTACTTTCTCTACCCCAGGAATAGAGCGAAACTTTAACACATAGGCAAGGTCATGAAAAAAAACAAACCAGAAAAATAAGCAAAAGACAAGGAAATAACTGACCTTAGAAGCTTAGTGGTAAGGGTTAGGCATTTGGGTTTAAGTGACTTGCCCAAGGTCACACAGGTAGGAGATATATGAATCCAGATTTGAAATCAGGGCCTTCTAACTCCAGACCTGGTACTTTTCCCACTGTGCTACCTAGGTGCCCATCCCCATAACACTTTGCTTATATCTCTCTTATATACTTATCCTATATTATTTTTGTAAACAGTTATTCGTGCTCATGTCAAACTCTACTATCAAACTGCTAACTACAGGAAGGCATCCTATGTAATCTTTTTAATCTTTCCCAATCCTTAAGGCAATGGTAGTTCTTACATTAGAAAATTCCCTTTGGGGAAAATAAAATAAGAAAGGAAGGAAGGAAGGAAGGGAAGAAGGAAGGAAGGAAGGAAGAAAGAAAGAAAGAAAGAAAGAAAGAAAGAAAGAAAGAAAGAAAGAAAGAAAGAAAGAAAGAAAGAAAGAAAGAAANGAAGGAAGGAAGGAAGGAAGGAAGGAAGGAAAAGGAAGGAAGGAAGGAAGGAAGGAAGGAAGGAAGGAAGGAAGGAAGGAAGGAAGAAAGGAAGGAAGGAAGGAAGAAAAGAGAGGGAGGGAGGAAGGAAGGAAAGAAGGAAAAGGAAGGAAGGAAAGAAGAAAGAAATAAAGAGAAAGAGAGGAAGAAAAAGAAAATTCCTTTTTTGTTTCTTTGTAATATCAATATGTGGCAGAAGCAGGATTTAAACTCATCTTCCTCACTCCAAGGCACATTCTCTATCCATTATTGTGCATTTAATAAATATTTGATGATGATATTGCTGAAGACAATCCTGGCTTGAAGAGAGTCACTGTGGATGACAGATGGAGCAGAGTCAGGAGACCTCCTCTGAGACACACCGATTCTGTGATCCTGGGCAAGTCACTTAACCTTTTGGTGTCCCCCAATGATTCTCTAAGACTATAGACTACAGTGCAGTTTCTGGTCTATATTGGTAGAAAAGGGGAGTCCCTTCCTCCTGGACTTCCTGATACCAGTGAAATCACTAGTCTCTACCTATTCTATTACTGAAGATAGCTGGCATTGTTTTGAGATCATTGTTTTGTAGGTGTCCATAGCTGATGGTGCCTCACTGTGTTCCGTAGGTAACACTAATTCAAAGCAACTTCCAGATGGGTTAGAGTCAGTAAACAGCCTTTTCTTCTCCTGATCCAAACATTCAATACGTTCAGAGAACACTCACATTAATTAGCAGACACATTCTATTAAAGGAATAGGGTTACTGACTCCTGTTGCCAGGCTACCGTTTAACTTTTTTTTCCCTACTCTGTCAAGGAAAAAACTCAGGAAGGTTTCCCTGGTTGCTCCTTTGCTCATCATGGGTGGCAGATGCCATCTTCTGGCTGTTTGGGGATGAATGAGTGTCTACTCATTCATGGTGTCTACCCACCCCACTTTGATCCAGCCAGTTGAATTGATCCTCACTGAGGAGCTGGCTTCCTATCACGCGGTGTTATCTATGCTCTAATAACCATTTGGACCCAAAGGAGTCTCATCTACATACCTGAACAGACTCTTCTTTCTGTAGATAACTGAAGACTGGAAGACGATTTCCACGTGTTTTTTATTGTCCAAATACATCATTTTTTGTAGACCATAATCTGATTCCTTGAGAGGAGGAATGGACAAGAGAGATTTCAGTGCAGTAAAAATTAGTTCCCTGTGTGTTGTGAAGATGGGATTGACAATGTTGCACTCTTCTAAGAGGAAAACTACAATAGTGTGTTCAGAGACTCTTCTGATTAGGAATGGAAAGGGGATAGGGGAGTAGGGGAAGAATTAAGGAGAGGGAATAGAGTTTAATGGCTAGAGAGCTTGCTTTGAAGCCAGAAAGACCTGAGTTCAGGCCTGTCCCCAATACATGCTGTCTGGTGTGACTGAACAAATCAATCTTCCAAGATTCTAGGGCAGCTCTTTAAGAATATAAGTTGTCTCACTAACTTCTAAGTGAACTTTATATAATTTCAACAATCTTTACATCTTCTTGGATAATCTAAAAATATTATTCTGAGAAGCAGTCTTTGGGCTTTATTAGATGAATATAAAGGTTAAGAACCCCTACACTAGACCTAAAATAGTCCCAGCAAAGAAAAGTATAAAGACTTTACTAAATAAGACAATCACAAAAAAACCCTGAAAAGACTTATATGAAGTGATGCAAAGTGATATGAGCAGAACCAGGAGAACATTTTACACAGAAACAACAATGTATGATGATTAACTGTGAATGACTTTATTATTAATAAGGCAAGGATACAGAATAACTCCAAGAGATTTATGACAAAAAAAGGATATTCACCATCAAAGAAGGAGCAGATGGATTCCAAATGTAGATAGAAACATAACAATCTTAGCTTTATTTCCTCCATGAATTTTTCTCTAGTGTAAGCAATATGTGTCTTGTTTCATAACATGATGAACATGGAAATATGTGTTATATGATAATATATGTACAGTCTATATCATATTACCTGATTTCTTGGAGAGGGGAAAGGGGTGGGAGGGAGAAAGAATATGGATTGCCAAATGTCAGGAAATAAAGATTAAAAATTGTATTGACATGTAAAATATGGAAAAAATAAAATTTAAAAAGAATATACATTATCAAGACACTTACCCATATTGTTTTCTTAAAACTTTACCTTCTGTCTTTGTATTAATTCTAAGGCAGAAGAACAGCAAGGACCAGGAAATTGGGGTTAAGTGATTTGTCCAGGGTCACATAGCTAGGAAGAGTCTAGGATCAAATTTGAACCCAGGACCTCTGGACTCTAGGCCTGGTGCTTAATCCACCATGCTACCTAGCTGTTCCTGATTTACATTGTTGGAGGGAATTTTATAACCTTGAAGAAATCACAAGTCTAGTCTTTATTGTTTTCCCTCCTAATGTATAATCCTGAGGTGTCATTGTGTTTATACCCATGTAGTCCATTGCTCTGTGGCACAATGAGAGTCTTTCAAGGAGTCGGGACAACTTTGGGTTCAACACATATTGGCTGTGTGTGTGTGTGTGTGTGTGTGTGTGTGTGTGTGTGTGTGTGTGTGTGTGTGTGTGTG
>NC_058133.1:487937898-487989944 GCF_016433145.1 Gracilinanus agilis | reverse complement strand
TGTGTGTGTGTGTGTGTGTGTGTGTGTGTGTGTGTGTGTGTGTGTGTGACAGTGGGTAACTCTCATAATCTTCCTCATAAGAATCCCAGGCAGCTCTCTAAGACTATAAATTCATAGAACCATAAATGTAAGGGAGCTTAGAAATCACGCAGTCCAGAGAGAGCAAACACAAAGGATCACATGTAGTCTACAACCCTTTCCAGAGTGGTCTGAAATAAATTAAAATGTTAACGGGGGAGCAGGTGGGTAGTATGATGGAAGAGCACAAGGCCTGGAGGTGGAAGGACCTGGGTTCAAATCTAGTCTCAGACATTTCCTAGCTATGTGACCCTAGATGAGACACTTAACCCCTATTGCCTGTCCTCACTGTTCTACCTTGGAACCCATATTTGGTATCAATTCTGAGACAGAAGGTAATGATTTTTTTAAAAAACGTTATTGGAAATTTTTTTAAACATTTATTAATATTAATTTTTTTAAACCCTTAACTTCAGTGTATTGTCTCATAGGTGGAAGAGTGGTAAGGGTGGGCAATGGGGGTCAAGTGACTTGCCCAAGGTCACACAGCTGGGAAGTGGCTGAGGCCGGGTTTGAACCTAGGACCTCCTGTCTCTAGGCCTGACTCTCACTCCACTGAGCTACCCAGCTGCCCCTATTAATATTCATTTTTAACATGGTTACATGATTCATGCTCCTACTTTCCCCTTCACCCCCCGCACTCCCCCCACCCATGGCCGATGCACATTTCCACTAGTTTTGTCATGTGTCCTTGATCAAGACCTATTTCCAAATTGTTGGTAGTTGCATTGGTGTGGTAAAAAAGGTTATTGGTAGTGTTAACTTATAAAAAACACAGAACTATTAAATAGTCATAAAACCACTCTTTAATCAAGGGAAAGGGGGAACAGGGCTACTTGGCCTCTTATGCAGAGCTGCGCCTTGTGCAGAATCCAAGGATTGAACACTGCTTCGCTCTGCTCCCTGACCACCTGGGAATGACACCTTGCTAGATGACAACTCCCGTTATTGGAAATTTTATGGGGAAAATTACTATAAAATATAGAGAATGTTAATATGTGATTTTCTAAGTCAATATGCACCTACAGGAATCCTTATGTATGGTTTGTGGTTTCTGTTTCTATCTGAGTTTGATACCAGTGATTTAGTCCAATTCCCTTATTTTGCAGATGAGTAACTTGAGATCCATAAAGGTTATCTCTCTTGCCTAAGATCCCATGAAGGATGTGACAGAGCCAGAATTTGAACCTAAAGCCCTCTTTCCATTATACCACACTGTTCAATTTGCATTAGTAAAGGAAATTTCCCACTGAGAGTTCCCTATACTGTTGAAATCACAGGTATGGCCCAAAAGAAAAAGAGAAGCAATCCAAAAAATATATAATAATTGATCCCAAAACACTTTTAACTAGTGAGAAAGGAAAGAAACTAGATACAATGGATGTTTAATGTACAAAAGTATGACTTACATGATATAATATTTTGTTGATCCAGGGATATAGAAGAATAAGGTGTCTTAGGAATTCAAAGCTTATCCTTTTAAGCACCCAAACTTTATCTAAACAATTTTTGATGGATTTCTTTCCAAAACATTCCATACTCCACTGTCTTATTAAATAAAGCACACTATGTATAATATAACCTTGTATTGATGGTATAGGGCTGACCTCATGAGGCTCAATTATTGAAAAATGTGGTGATACAGAATTGTGTTACAATTCTGGGCCCAGAATTGAAGAGGAGGAAGGGAATGGACTTGAGGAGTTGAAGAGCACCTTCCTTTTTGGCTTTATCCTTTTTAAAATTATTGATATCTTTTAATCTAAGCTTTATTTCCAAATATAATTCCCTTCCATCTATTCCACAGAGGTTCATTCCTTGTAATAAGGTATTAAAAAAGGAGAAATGAGGGGAGCAGTTTAAGCAAAACTAAAAAATGCATCAACAAGTCCAAAAGTATATTTAGTGTTCCATACCCATAGTTCCCTCTCCTGCAAAAAAAAAGTAGGGACTACATAGTTTTTTCAATGATCCTTCCTTTCCCCAAAGCTTTTCTTTTTAAAGTTACATCCTCTCAGTGATGCTAAATAGCTCCTCATGAAACATTTTCATCTCCAAATAAAACCAACTTGCGGGTGACCCAAAAGGCAAAATAAAAATACATGGTAGGAAATAAGAGACTATAGCATATTACCAGTGATGTCCCTAGAAAGCAACAGAAAATATATTATCCATGGGATTGAGAAGGACCCGGGCCCAAACACCAACTGTGACACTTGTTTGTGTGACCCTGGGCACAAGACAAGTTGCTAAACCTCTCTGGATCAGTTTCCTTCTCTGTAAAATACAGGACAAGTTGTCCTCTTAAGTTCCCTTGCAGTTCTAAATCTATGCTCATCAAGCTTTCCCTAAGCCTCAGTTTCCTGCTCTATAACACTAGGAGATCATATAAGATGACTCGTAAGGTCTGTTCTAGTTCTAAATCTATGATTCTGTAATCCTATATATATGTATTTATGTATGTAAGTTTAAAACATTTAACTGCTGGATATGGACAATCAAGACAGTTCCTGCTCTCAAGAGTTCACATACTAATGGAGGGGCCCCCTGCCTCCCATGAGAGATAGATATACTGTGCTCTCTTTATCCTTTATGTACAAACACAAACATCAATATATGTCTGATTATATGTAAGTATATATGTATACATACACATGTACAAACACACATCAATATAAATATATATGCCTGATTATATACACATATAAAAATATATATATATATTTCCTGATTCTCTCAGTTATTAGTGTCTTCCCCAAAATCATTGCATACTTTGTACATATACTATATCATTTATTTTTGAATATGTTGTTACCTCCTTGTGGAATGTAAACTCAGTGCTGATGATATACAAACAAAGGTGAGCTGTCTAGTCCCTGCCCTCAAAGGGCTTATATTCTACAAAGGGAAAACAATGAAAGATATAAACAAAAAATGAAAAATCTAAAAAGAAAGAAATCTTTCCCGGAAAGCTTAGGAATTGGTTAGTTCAATTGTAACCAGTTTAAGCCTTGATTTCCTCAGTGGTCACTGGTAGCAGCTCTGCAAGCCTACTAGAAGGACAAGACCAATGACCTGCAGCTACCAAGAGAAGTGTGTGGCCTCTATTTGAAGGTATTGTAGATTCCAGCACTGGACAGCTACTCCTCAGTTCTTGACTAAACTAGACCTTGGACAGCACTTAGGTGCTGATAGCAATTCTAGATCTTCCCCAGCTCCCTAATTTGTTGCTCCAGAACTGCTGTGGGTTGAAAAACCGTGATCATCAAGTTTATTAGAAAGATATCTAGCCCAAGGATAGTTTCATAGCTAGGGCTCATGGGTTTACTCCTGCATATAAACTACATAAACCTTTAGTTACTTCCTGTTTCTTGGTTATATTCTCAATGATCTTGGCTATGTTCCAAATACAATCGGATTTTAGAGTTGGAAGGGACATTTGAGAAATTCAGTGTAAGTCCCTCATTTTTCAGATAAGAGTACCGAAGATGGAGATGGGTGATTTGCCCAAGGTCACACAAATAGTAAGTCTCAAAGACCAGAGACCAACACAGGGTCTCAGACTCCAGGGCCAGCATTGTCTCCACTGTCCCACACTAAATAAGTGAGGTGTTATCATAGTATGGTTAAGGCACAACTTCTAACTGTTTTGATACTTATTCCAGTCTTATTGACAACCATAGCGATCTCTCTGGGGATGTACTATCAAATCTTCAACAGACTGTTTGAAAATTTCTGACTTATTTTATTAATTTAATGAAATTTATTGAAATTTAACTTAATGAAAAGTTACAACTTAAGCTTAATGTGTGCAATCGACATTTTCTCTATCACTTTCTGAAGTCTAGACCAGTGATGGGCAAACTACGGCCCGCAGGCCATATGCAGTCCCCTGAAATGTTCTGTCCAGCTGCACGACATTATTCCTAATCTGACAAATACAATGAGTAGGATACAATACAATGAAACTTCAAAAGAGCTGCCTTGGAAACAGTCGGACAGATGAGCATTTCCTTTCCTTTGGCCCCCTCTTTGCCCATCACTGGTCTAGATAATTAACAAAATGGTTTGTAGCATTTGACAATTTCTAAAGCATAGATGCTCACCCTGAAAATTTAATCATTGGCTCTCAAGAAGGTGTCATTAGCTGGTTTCAGTACTCCTGGATCTCTCTCTCTCCCTCTAGGCTCATTGGGGATTCGTACTATCATAGCCTGTCACATTGGATTTAACTTTAAGTGTATGTGTTGACCTTATCCTGAGCCCTCTTCCCATACCCACCTATAATCATAAACTCTTTTACTGCATGGACAGAGTCATATTCAACTTCGTTGGATCCTCCAACATAGCAAGATGTTCATATTAGAACCAACAAACATTTGGTGAAGGGATGGATGAATGAGCCAACAACTCCAACCATCTCCTTTGGCAATGAGCACAGACCTATAACTGAGAGCTTGCAATTAATAGAAAGAGTCCTGGAATTGGTATCAGGGGACTTGGGTTCCAATTCAATCTCATACTTACTACTTGGGTTTAAATTCAATCTCACAATTCCCTTTACCTCTCAAGATCTTGGTTTTTACATCTATAAAATGAGGGGGTTGGTCTAACTAACCCCAAAGTTCCCTTCTAGCTATAGAATGCTAAAACAAAATCCAAACTATATCTTGAGCTGATTTATTTTTTAGCTCTACATAACAAATGTCTCATGGAAGTGGGATGTAAAACAATGGTTTAAAAAGCAAATATGTAGTACAGTGGATAAAGTATCAGGCCTGAAGTTGAGAGGACCTAGGATCAAATCTGGCCTCAGATTCTTAACACTGATCTGCTTAGCCCTTGCCACACTTATATCTTAGAATTGATACTTGGATAGGAGATAAGGATTTTTTTTAAAAATGAGTGCTTGTTGACTGAACTTCATGTAGACACATTTCATTCTTCACTAAGGCTTAGAAAGGTTGAAGAACCTCTTGATCCCATACATAGTAGAACCAAGGTAACAACCCAAGTGTCCTGAGCCTAGTCTAAGGTTATTTCTATTAGAAAACATTTGCCTCTCAAATATAATCCAGGAATATCATATTAGATCACAGATCCAGGACTTTTGGGGGGCTTAAACAAGAAAACCAGGTATGAAGATGAATTCAGTGAACACTAGCTAAATCAAAAAGTGTCCTCATTTACATATAACAAAAAGTCAATAATAGTTACAGATTCCATCATATCCTAGAAGTTTGATTCTGTCTAGCATTACTTACATAGTCTGGTCCAGGTTCCACCAGGAAGGTGGTGATGTTCTTGATACTAGGTGTTACAATGCGGAGCCAGTTAGCAGCAGTTGCTATCACATGCAAGATGTGTTCCTGGCTATGGATATAGTGGTAGGCAATACTGAATGCATTGGCTACACCCTGAAGGAACAGAAACAAAATTGGCTTATTTTTAGGAGCAGAAAAATAATTAGGCATGTACTGATTAGAACAATGCCTTCTAAAAGTCATGGGACTGAACAAAAAAATCATATACATATGCAGAATTTCATTCGATACCCACAATAACCCTGGGGGGCTATAATTCTCCTCATTTTGCAGACAAGGAAACCAAGGCTAAGGGAGATTAAGTTTCTTGCCCAGAGTCACATAGCTAGTAAATGTGAGGCAGGATTTGAACACAGGACGTCCTGACTCCAAGTTCAATGCTCTCACATTGTGCTATCTAGCTACCATTATTCAAGTTGTGGATGAAAATTTTAAATAACACCAGCCAAGGATTCTTGGGAACCTTCACTAACGACCTTCTCCAAAGTTCACCTCAAACGAATAATGGCTATTTTTTTCCCTCAGCCATTCATCTAGTCCTTGATCCCTACCCAAATTGATCTATTCTATGGTCTAGACCAGTGATGGGCAAACTTTTTAAAGAGGGGCCAAAGGAAAGGCAATGCTCATCTGTCAGTCTGTTTCTAAGGCAACTCTTTCGAAGCTTCATTGTATTGTATCCTACTCATTGTATTCATCAGATTAGGAATAACGTTGTAGCTGGATAGAACATTTTAGGGTACGGCATCTGGCCTGCAGGCCATAGTTTGCCCTTCACTGGTCTAGATAGACACATCTCTCCCATTCTTACACAAGAGGAAAATAAGAAAAATTATCAAATACCATAGTAAAATCTAGGAAAACTAGACCTGTTAAAGTCCTCTGACCTACCAGTCTTATAACCCTGTCCAAAATGGAAATGAGGTTAGTGTGGCACAACTTGTTGATGATGAAGTCATTGCTGGTTCTTTTTGATAGTGACTTCCTTTGTAGATGTTTTCCAACTCTTCCTTTTACAAATTTCATTCAAGAATTTTGCCAGAAGTCAAAGTCAAATTCACAGACCTATAGTTTGCTGATTCCATGCTGTTGATTTAAAAAATTTTCAATGGAACATTTGCTTTTCTCTAATATTGCACTAACTCTCCTCTTCCTTCTGATCATTGAGGGTAACTGACAGTGGCTCAGCAATAAAAATAGTAAAACCTAATAAAGGTATAACTGATAAAGACAACTCATTTATTTGGTGCTTTAGGATTTTCAAAGTACTTTCTTAGGTGGTAGTATTATTATCCTCATTTAACAGGTAGGAAAACTGTGAAAAGAAGTAAATGACATACAATATCATATACTAAGTATCAGAACTGGGATTTGAAACCAGATCTTTGAAACCAGATCTCTGAAACCAAGTCCTACATTATTTTGTTTGTTGTTTAAACATTTTTCAATTCTATCCAACTCTTCATGACCCATTTAGGGTTTTCTTGGCAGAGAAAGTGAAGTGGTTTGCCTTTTCCCCTTCTTCAGCTCATATGATAGATGAAGAAATTGAAGCAAACTGGGTTAAGTGACTTGTCCTGGATCACACAGCAAGGAAATGTCTGAGGTCAGATTTGAACTCTAGGCCTAGGGCTCTATCCACTGGACCACCTAGCTGCCTCTACTACATTATATCACCTATCAAATTGTATATAATCCCTTGAAAAAAGTTTAATTTTACTAAGAACTAAAAAAGGAACAATAAAAGCAAATTTTATTCATGTCATAACCATAAAACTGGAAAAAATTGTGAAAAATCTAGCCAATATTGCCAATGCTTCAGGAGAATGAATATATAATGCTCATAGAACTATAAATTGTTGTGATCTTTTGGGAGAGTATTTTGGTACTATATAATCAGCTGCAAAACTGATTATATGTTTCTACCCAGTATTCCTATTACTGGTAACATATCTGAAGGGTATATTTTAAATGGGAAAAAAACTATCTCTACAAAAATATTTATAATTGTGTTAATTACAAATTTTAAAATGGAAATTACCTAAAATTCCAATGGCTTTGTGATGGAGGTATTTAATATAATTAAATACAATAAACTCATTAAGACCATGACTGTGGGGAATACAAATAAAAATTTAAAGATCTACACAAAAATGAAGGGCACAAAAGCAGAATTCAAATTTAGACTATGACTATGACTAGAATTTTGGCAGTGAGTATGACCATATAAAAAGTATATACACATACTATATACAATATAATATATACAAATGTAAATGGACAAATGATCAAAATGGGGACTTAATACTCTGTGTTTGTTATTAGTGTGCGAACAATTTTTGTCTGGACCTGTGATTTCATCAGGGCCAGGAACTCCCATTGTAAAAATGCCTTAAAGTATTCCTAAACCATCAATTAAAACTGACAACTTTTCTGGAACTTATAGTTATTTGAGGTACCAGGAGGTTTTCTTCATAGAGTTGTTATATGGATCAAATAAGATAACTTCTGTCCAGCCCTATATGTTGTGATGTGGGATTATATTAATGTGTCATTTATTATAAATAGCTTTGAATATATTTTCATGTTGGGTTTTGCACAAAATACAGAATGATTTTTTTTAAACTTAAAAATAACAAAACAAGAAGTTATCCTAATGATTTCAATTCATTCACCAATGCTGGGTACATCTTTGCAATAATCAATTAAACTTTGAAAAAAAAAGAATGGCAACTGCTAGCTTGCTGCGCCCTCTGCTGGTCATTTCTTGGAATTGCTCTTTTTTTGTTTGTTTTCTTTTCCAAGTCTGTCTGCAGTGCCAAACTTCCTTTGACTTTGTGTCTTCTGTTGGGTTTTTTGTTTGTTTGTTTGTTTTTCATTTTTTGTTTAGGCAGAGTTACGGTTGGCCTACAGACATTAAGGTTCTACTCTTCTCTGTCTCCTCACATTTCCTGGAAGAACAAAACCTCTCTGGTGTTTATATGCATCAGGTTCAATGGTGGGGACTTCTCAACAGTTCTCTCTCCCTTGGCTTATGCTCCCCACCGGAGTTCACCTGGGAACGTTGGGATTTGGTTTGTGCCTGATTCTCTACAAAAATAAAAAAGAGAACCTTCGCCTCTAATGTAAATACTCAGACTAGCAAAGTGTCAAATAGAGGAGAGGATTAGACTCAATCCAACTAAAATTCGTGCTATGGGCACATACTTGATTTCATCTATCAGGCCAATTCCTTTTCCCTTTCTGGTGAAGCAGATGAGGCTATGCCTCACAGGGACCTCCATCTAACTCCAGACTTACTGTAACCCTGACCCCAAGAGAGAGAGATGGATGGAAGGGCTCGTGGTCCTCCATCTCATCTTACGGTGCAGTCACTGGCTCAAAAGGTATGACTTGATTTGTGAATCATTGAACACTGCTATATCACTCTTCAAAAAGTGTGCATGAATCCATAGTCCTACCAACAATGTATTAGCGTTCCTCATTATGTGCTTGTCTAATACTTTATCTAATTCTTGTTATATTTAATGCGTTCTGATAATATTGAAATTATCCATTGCTATTGGCCCTTTAAGATTTCATCTAGCAAGACTAAGAAGTTTTTCTTTATGAGTTTTATTACAGGATTATTTGTTTAAATACATTTTAGATTCATATTTTCTCACTTTATAAAGAATCCTTTGCGTATAGCCTAGCCCTCTTGTTTATCTCTGTTTTCTTGTTTGACCTGAACTTCGTCCAAAATCATTAGTGCTATGGAGCTCTTCTTTTAAGTGTTTCTATTTGTTGTTTTTTGAAAAGCATATGGGGAGCCCAGCTCCCTTTGGTTTTCTCACTCTGCCATCTTGACTGAGAAAGACACTATGTTATCTCCTCTTTTAACAGCCTGATTTGAAAATCCAAATTCTTGGGAAATTTGGGTTGGAGGGTAAGTTGGACATTTCCAGTTGGATGTCCTGGAGATGTCTCACATGCATGTTCAAAACAGAACTCAATACATTTCCTCCTAGAACCATTTCTCTTCCTAGTGTTCTTATTGCTCTTGCAAGTGCCATGATGGTCCTAGTCACGAGGAAAATGGTCCTAGTCCTTTAGGAAAATGGAAGGTCAATGGTAATGCTCACCCTGGGGTGTGTTGGCAGAATACTTGGGCATACTTGGCTCACAGTGTATATAAGCTCACCATGCCAGTCATCCAGGTTCACCACCTTGGAGTCATCCTTGACTCTTCACTCTCCCCATATGTATAGTCAGGTCTTGATCCTATTCCCACAAGACCTCTTGCACCTGATTCTTTCCTCCCACTCATAGGGTTTCCTCCCTAATCCAGGCCTTCATTATCTCTCCCTTCCTTGGAACTACTGCAATAGCTTCCTAACTATTCTCCCCAGTCAGGTCGTTCCTCTCAATAGTCCATGCTCCTTCAGATACCAAAGTGAT
Source organism: Gracilinanus agilis (assembly GCF_016433145.1). Taxonomy (NCBI): domain Eukaryota; kingdom Metazoa; phylum Chordata; class Mammalia; order Didelphimorphia; family Didelphidae; genus Gracilinanus; species Gracilinanus agilis. Next base: position 487,980,102 of record NC_058133.1, on the reverse strand, counting down.
ATTTCTAAAGCTCATGTCTGACCATGTCATTCCTCTGCTCAAGAAGCTTGTTTGACTCCTTATTGCCTCTAGGATTAAATAAATATGACTTTGGTTCCTGACTCCCCCTCTCTGGATACAGCTTACTTTTCTAGATTTATTCCATCATCACCATCATCCTCATCATCTCCTCCTCCTCCCCTTCCTCCTCTCCTTCCTCCTCTCCTTCCTCCTCCTCTTTCTCCTCCTCCTCCTCCTTCTTCCTTACCTCCTGTCTATGTTTTAGTTCTAAGGCAGAAGGGTGGTAAGGGCAAGGCCTGGGGGTTAAATAATTTACTCAGGATCACACAGCTAGGAAGTGTCTAAGGCCATATTTGAAACCAGGACCTTCCATCTCTAGGCCTGACTCTCAATCCACTGAGCTACCCAGCTGCACCCCGCCTCCCCATATACTTCTTGATGTACACTATGGTCCAGCCAAACTGCCTTACTTGCTGTTCTCTCTCTTGCACACAACATTGCTTCCCAACTTTTGTGCTTTTGCATCAGCTGTCACCCATTCCTGGGGATGCACATTCTCCTGACTTCTGCCTCAGAATGCTTAGCATCCTGCAAAGTTTCATTCATGTATTGCTGCCTGCTTGAGATATTCTCTGATCCTCCCAGAGGCTCTTGCCTCCTCTGCCACACAAAAAAATGGTCTTGCATTGAATTCAGATATATTCGGCAACTTCTCATACATGTACATATTGCTCCCTCCAATAGAAAACAAACTGCTTGCTGAGGGCAGAGATTGTTCGTTCTCTCTCTCTCTCTCTCTCTCTCTCTCTCTCTCACCTACCTGATAGAAACTGATCTCATGAGCTGAAAAGATGGTTCTTCTGGGGAAATTTCGGAGGGTGTCTATTCCCAGGACCCCAAAAGTTCTCTTATAAGCATCCTCAAGAGGGAGAGCCAGGAATGACCCTTTCTGTTTTGTTGGTTCACAGGAAGTGTTCCAGAAGTGAATATTTCCATGCTTGTCAACTTCTGGGACATGGATGGGCTCTCCCTGATCCACCACTGTAAAACTTAAGGCCAGAAAAGATAAATATTGCCAAGGAAAGGAAGGTTTTTAGAGGAGGCAAAAGAGAAATCAATTTCTATTTCTAATATATAAATATATATCTGATATTAGAGAAGAAAACAATAGCCTACAGATCCTAACTTTAAAAAAATAGAAAGGCAGGCAGCTAGGTGGCTCAGTGAATAGAGAATCAGGCCTGGAGATGGGAGGTCCTGGGTTCAAATATGACCTCAGATACTTACTAACTTTGTGAGCCTGGGCAAGTCACTTAACCCCAGCTGCCTAGCCCTTACTACTCTTCTGCCTTAGAATCATAATACCTAGCATTGATTCTAAGTCAGAAGGCAAGATTTTTTTTTAAATATCAACCCATAATTTTATAAGTGTAGGGCAGTGATGGGCAAACTTTTTAAAGAGGGGGCCAAAGGAAAGGAAATGCTCATCTGTCAGTCTGTCTCTAAGGCAACTCTTTCAAAGTTTCATTGTATTGTATCCTAATCGTTGTATTTGTCAGATTAGGAATAACGTCAGATAGAACATTTCAGGCCTCCCCCCTCCCCACTCCAATCTGGCCTGCAGGCCATAGTTTGCCCATCACTGGTGTAGGGGATTCTGAGAACCAATTGTTAAATTTACAGTGTGAATATTTACACCTCAGTAATTTGCAAATGTTATAGATGAGGGCTTGATTTCTTGTTTTGCTGATTAAGTGTAAGAAAGTGATGGAGAAAATGTTGATGATGCAGATTAAACTAAATGTGTGTCTCCTGGAAGAGCCTGTTGTTAAAACATTTATTATAAGATCCCTAACTTGAACCCAGATTCTCTTGGTTTCAAGGCCAGATCTCCTCAATGGAGGATAAGAAGCACAAAATCAATCCCTTACAGGATAGTTTCGCTGCAGAGTCCATCTTTCGAAGGACACTCTTCAAAGGAGGAAGCTAGAAATCTAGGAAAGCATCTCCTAAAGAATCAGACCCTTCTCAAACAAGATGAGCCATTTAACGGTGGTATAGGAGCAACCCTGCTGTAAGATTGTCCTTGGAGTAGAGGAATGATTTGGAGGAGATCTATACCGCTATTCTCTCCTAGAGCTTCAAAGCTACCTCACTTAGGAATGAGAATTATGAATGCCCAAAGGGAAAGGAAATGAACCTCCCAGGGGTGTCCTTACCTGATTCCTTTCATATCTCGGTAAAGCACTTGGTTCAAGACAAATGGCACATCAGCTGCAGTACAGGCCACAATCCTCAGGATGGTGCTTCCTCTTTCTGGCATTTTTTCGTTCTCTTCCAAGAGGGAAATGTGGGCACTGATCCTCTTGCTGTAGCCGTGGGCTTCGGCATCCTAGAGGAAGAGGGATACCTGCCATGTCCCCATACTAACTTCTGCCCTACACCATGCCATGATGGCTCTCCTCCTTTTTTGGTCACTGAGTTAGCTCTACTAACTGTTTTCCTGAAATCAGAGGATGAATAATAAACATGGTGCCATTATGGACCAGTGGAAGACTAGACTTCAAAGCGTTGTTGCTGAAACTTTCCAAGTGGCAGGTGGAGAGCAACCTATCTTTAGGCATCATAGATTTAGAGCCAGAAGGGACTTCCAGGGCTATCTAGTCCAAACCCTTCACTTTATGGATGTTAGAACTGTGGCCCAGACATGTTAGATGATTCCCCCCCCCCAAGATCATACACTTTGTTAAGTACAAGATTCAGGATTTGAACCAAGATCCTCTAGCCCTATAGCCAGTGTCCTTGAGTGTCCTTACCTAAAGCGTCTGAGATGTTCAGGGATTTGTCCCTTTGCCATACAACTTAGTGTGTACCAAAAGCAAGACTAAAACCCAAGTCTTCCTGACTCCGAGGATGGCCATCTCTCCAGTGATGGCCCGCTGCCTCCTAACTGGTAGCAACATTTGTATAATCAAAGGGCAGCTAGAAGGTGCAGTGGACAAAATGCTGGGACTGGAGTCAGGAAGACCTGAGTTCAAATCTGACTTCAGCCCATAACTAGCTATGTGACCCTGGGCAAATTATTTCTTTTCCATTTACCTCAGTTTCTTCAACTGTAAAATGGGAATAATAAGAGCATCTGCCTCCCAGGATTATTGTGAGGACTGAATGAGATAATAGTTATAAAATGCATAGCATAGTGCCTGGCATAAAGTAGGTACTTAATAAATGTTTTCTCTCTTCCCTCCCTGCTGCCTTTTTGGTCAAGTTGCAGTTTTGTCAACTGAATATGTAATTTTGCTAAGTGACAAAAGACTCAAACCTTGAAAAATATTTTTTAAGCCCACTCGAGATAAGAGGTTTAAAATAGGACTCCTGGTTGGCCACGGACCTCATTGTTCCTGGATCGAGGTCTTCTTCAAAGGAGGTCCTGTGTAAAGTCTTACTTTGGAGGAGGTCAGTATAGAAAGACGTTCTTATTCTTCCCCTGGTATTTCTGGGACACACAAGGATGATCAAAGGATCCCAGAGCTTGACTGAGAAGCTCTAGGGGTCATCTAATCCTTCATTTTATAGATAAGGAAACGGAGGCCTCAGGAGGTTCTGAGTTACCCGAGATCACACAGAGCTAGAAATCCGGGGTTCTACCACGCTCTGTCAGAGTTATTCCTCTCCTGCCTTCTACGTCCCCCCAAGCTCCTACCTGACAACCATTCTGGCTGTGGCTCCCCCATCCCACAGGTCACCAAGGACATCAATGGACATTCCATAGCTACAGCAGTTGCTGAGGGTTATTCTCCGGCATCCCCGTGGCTGCTGCTTACACAGTGGAGTTTAGTCCCCACCTACGATGAGGATCTTCTTTCCAATACTGATCCCTTTGGAACACGTACCTCTGTTAGAGCCTTAAAGACCTCAGTGTAAACGGGCTCGAGGCACACTCTACTGGTTTCCGCTGCTCGCTGGATCTGGTACAGCCATTTGTGCCGGGCTGTGTTCCGGAGCTGCTCCAAGTGGGTCGGTTTCAAGCTCATCATCAGAAACTCCACCACGTTGTCAAAGACTTCATCTTCATTTCCAGTCAGTTCTGCCACCACCAGCTCAATGTAGTTTCTAAAGTGATCTATAGTTAACCTCACTTCTTTGCCAGGATGGGGCTTTGGCAATATAATATGCAGTTTTGCTAAAGGATAAGGAAGGAAAACCAAGAACTAAACAAAGGTTCGTTCACCCACGTGATCTATTTCCCCTTCCCACCATCGGCCTTTCTGCGCGATTGTACAGAGTAAAATATTTGTAGGAAGAAATCATAGGATGAGAAGTTGGGAGCTAGGAGGGACCTTCTGAGGCCAATGGTCTCACGTTATAGAAGAGGGAACTAAGGGGGGTCAGGCAGAGAAATAAAGGGACTTGAGGGCACAAAAGTGGTAAATAGCAGAGAGAAGATTTGAACTCAAGTCCTCTGATTCCAAATACCTCATTGTCTCTCCCAGGTTTAGGAGCTTATTATCTTGAGACACTTATTTTTGTCTCATCCCAAAATTCAGATTAATCAAACAGGCATTAGAGCACAATTTGGTCATTTCAGGGACTATTATCTGACTTCAATAACTAGTTAAAGTTTCCCTCTCCTGACTTTCTCCATCACTTGGTTGGGACCTGTGATTCCACTGGTGAGGGAACATCTACCTATGTAGATTGATCCCTGTGCCACACCTTACAGTCTTAGAGAGTGATCTGGGGCACTAAGGGCTTAAGTGATTTGTGTAGGGACATGGAGGCAATTTTATAATAATGAGGAGGAGGAGGAAGAGAAGGAAGAGAAGAAGCACTTAGATAGCACCTACTTTGTGCCAGGTGCTGTGCTAAGCGCTTTACAAATAGTAGCTCATTTTGATCCTCATGACAACCCTCCTGGTAGGTGTTATTATTATCCCCTTATTATAGATGAGGAACTAATCCCATTGCAGTGTCATAGGATGATAGATATAAAGCTGGAAAGGACTTTGGAGGTTATCTCGTCCAAGCCCCTTATTTTTCAGATAGGAAAATTGAGGCTCACACAGGCTAAGTGATTTTCTCAAGGTTTCCTTATCAATGTTAATCAAGTTTCAGTTCTCATTTCTCTAGAGCATGGAGGAAGGTTTTTTATTTAAATTGAGAGGAGGTGGGTAGCTAGGTGGCTCAGTGGATTGAGAAACAGGTCTAGAGACAGGAAGTCCTGGGTTCAGATCTTGCCTCAGACACATACATATGCATGACCCTGGGAAAGTCATTAATTCTCATTGCCTTAGTCCAGTGATGGGCAAACTATGGCCCACGGCCAGAGGTAGCCCTCTGAAATGCTCTATCTGGCCATGTGACATTATTCCTAATCTGACAAATACAAGGAGTAGGATACAATACGATAAAACTTCGAAGGAGTTGCCTTAGAAACAGACTGACAGATGAGCATTTCCTTTCCTTTGGCCCCCTCTTTAAAAAGTTTGCCCATCACTGCCTTAGTCCTTATTGCTCTTCTGCCTTGGATCCAATACATAGTATTTATTCTAAGATAGAAGGGAAGGATTTTAAAAGTTAAAAAAACAAAACAAAACAAAACAAAATAAATTGGGAGATGCCGGCATTTGTTGGTCAAATGAGACTTTAGGGATCAGTCATTCTTTTTAAATGTTTCCCTTTAACCTTCTTATCCCCAAACTTCTCTCTTACTGATGCTGAGCCATTATCACCATCTATTTCCCACCCTGAGTGGCTATCATCACATGGCCACAAGAGGGCGCTGTTGTACAAGTTAATTGGTCCATTTTGCCCTGCTGCCATAGCATTTAGAGGTTCAAATAGATTTTGTAACCCAAATCCCTGATTTTATAGAGAACACGGAGACAAGGAGATGGGAAGCAACTTAGAGGAACCTAGATCTAGAGCTCCTAGAGTTCCTAGAAGGAACCTCAGTGACCCTGGGGAAGTCCCTTAACTTCTCAGCCTCAGTTTTCTCCTCTGTAAAATGGGGTGGAAGAGTTGGATTCAGTGATCTCAAAGGGCTCTTCTGGCTCCAAATCTGTGCTCTGTTGGTCCATCAAGTTCTTTACCTCCCTCTCCTTTACAGATACAGGAAATGAAACTTCTAAGAGGTCCCTCCCCTTTCCCTGGTTATATATTAGAGCCGATATTTGAACCTGGGTTATCTGACTTTAGAGTCTGTGTGTCTTTTGCTACGTTATACTTCCCTCTCTCTTTTGTTCCTTCCCTCTGTGCGCACACACACACACACACACACACACACACACACACACACACACTTCCAGATTTGGAAACTGAGGCAAGAAAAAGTGAACTATCATTCATATAGCTCTTTAAGGTTTGCAGATTGTGACCATCTGTGTTGTCTCAGTTGATCCTCACAACACTGTGAAGAAGGGGCCATTACAATTTGGAATTATGCCCAAAGGGCTTTAAAAGAATGCATGCCCTTTGATCCAGTAATACCACTACTAGGTTCGTACCCCAAAGAGATGATAAAAATGTCTGTACAAAAATATTCATAGTGGCACTCTTTGTGGTGGCAAAATATCAGAAAAATGAGGGGATATCTCTCGACTGGAGAATGGCTGAACAAACTGTGGTATATGATGGTGATGGAATACTATTATGCTATAAGGAATGGTGAACTGCTTGATTTCTATACGAACTGGAAAGATCTCCACAAACAGATGCGGAGGGAAATGAGCAGAGCCAGGAGAACATTGTACCCAAAGACTGGTGCATTGTGGGACGATCAAATGAATTAGACTTTGCTACCAACAGCAATACAATGACCCAGGACAATTTTTTTTTTATTTTAAACCCTTAAGTTCTGTGTATTGACTTATAGGTGGAAGAGTGGTAAGGGTAGGCAATGGGGGTCAAGTGACTTGCCCAGGGTCACACAGCTGGGAAGTGTCTGAGGCCGGGTTTGAACCTAGGACCTCCCGTCTCTAGGCCTGGCTCTCAATCCACTGAGCTACCCAGCTGCCCCCTACCCAGGACAATTCTGAGGAACTTAGGAGGAAGAATGCTGTCCACATCAAGAGAAAGAACTGTGGGAGTAGAAAGGCAGAAGAAAAACATATGATCGATCACTTGTTTGTATGGGGATATGATGTGGAGGTTTGGTTTTTTAAAGATTATTACAAAAATGAATAATACGGAAATAGGTATCAAGTGATAATACGTTTAACCCAGTAGAATTGCTTGTCAGCTCTGGGATGAGGGAAGGAAGAAGGGAAGGAGACAACATGAATCATGTAGCCGTGGAAAAATATTTTAAAATAGATTTAAAAAAAAGAAGAGGTTATTAGGATCTGCTCTTAAGATCCCTGTTTTACAAATGAGGAAACTGAGACTGACAGAGATTAAATGGCTTGCTTTGCAAGTGATTGAGACAGGTTTAGAACTCAGTGCTTCTTGTCTTCAAGCCTAACTCTTTATCCCCAGTGCCACCCTATTGATCATCTCTAAGTTTTTCTTTAGAAATAGGAATAGGGACTGAACCTGGGATTTCATTGATTAAAGGGAACTTCCAGGTGAGGAGGCTTCCTCTCCCAGGGAAGGTTGGCACCTTCTCTGAAACTCTCAGTCTAAGACAGTTGCCTAGACTCATGAGAGGGTAAGCAATCTGCCCAGAGACACAGCCAGAATGTCAGAGACAAGGACTTAGCCTAGATCCTCTTCCAGGCCATTTCTCTCTCTATCCTTAGGCTATACTGCCTCTCCTGAACTAAAATGGCCAGAAGTCCTTTCCAGCTTTAAATTTGCCTCCTAACTTGAGATCACAAAAGAATTTAAATTTAAATTTGCCTCTTACCCAAACTGTATGTCCATGCTCCCCTTTGCTGTGTGAGTCCCAGGCTTATGCTTCCTCTCAAGTAGCTCAGTTGTACAGTAATCTTAGCCTGCAGGCAAGGCGATAGCACACACTATCAACTGGCTGTTAGCCCGCTCTCCTGAGAGACAGGCCCTTGGAGAAGCAGATCCAGAGATCCTCGTTTTGGGTTTGGATCCCAGTGAGGACCAATGACAGAAAGGAAGGTTCTACATAATCCCAGCTGTTACATAGGTGTGTGTCTGTGTGGATGTGTGTGGTATCTAGATAGATATGTCCACATATATGGAGAGAAAGAGAGAAAAGGAGAAAAAGAGAGAGAAGAGGGGGAAGGAGAGGGAAAGGAAAAAGGGAAAGAGACTGAGAGAGAAGAAAAGAAAGAAGAGGGAAGAGGGAGGGAGAGAGAGTTAGAGAAAGAGAGAAGGAGAGAGAGAAGAAAGGGAGACAGAGGGAGGAAAAGGAAGAGAGAAAGGAAGAAAAGAGAGAGAAAGACAGAGAGAGAGAGAGAGAGCTGTCTCTTATGAGAGAGAGAGAGAGAGAGAGAGAGAGAGAGAGAGAGAGAAGGGAGGGAGACAGAGAAAGCCCCTAATGGTTTGCAAAGCTTTTTACATGTTATCTCCTTTGTTCCTCACCACAACCCCCATTTTCCATATGAGGAAACTAGACACTAATTGGGCATCCATTGATTAACTTCCTTCAAGTTCAGGCTAAAATCCTACCTTCTACAGGAAGCCCTTCCCAACCTCTCTCAACTCCAGTGCTTTTCCTCTATTAATTATTTCCTATTTTCATACATACATATACATATATATATGTAGCTTATTTGTAAGTATTTATTTGCTTGTTGTCTCTGTTGTTAGACTGTGAGCTCCTTGAGGGCAGGGACTATCCTTTTACCTCTTTTTGTGTCATCAGTGGTTAATACAGAGACTGATGCATTGTAGCCAATAAATATTTATTGACTGACTGATTAAGGAACAGTTGAACAAATGGAGTATCGTGGAGTATTTCTGCACCACAAGAAATAATGAATCAGAAGATTTCAGAGAAACAAAGGATCAGGGATCCAGGGATGGAAGGGGGACCTCTGAAATCATCCAGTCCAAACCTCTGATTTTTCATTTGAGGTCTAGAGAGGGGATAAGTAAAAGGGTCAGGATTCAAAGCCAGGCCCTGTTCTCAGAGTCAGCCCCCTCTTCCCTCTACTGAGCTGCCTTTCAGGAGATTTATCTGCTGTGATATAGAAAAAAAAAGAAGAACCCAAATAACAGAAGACCCAGTGATTACATTAATGAAAACAAAAGCATCATGAAAAGGTTACCAATTCAGATGAACTGAATGCAATCTCCTTGAGGGCAGACATTATTTAATTTCTGCCTTTGAATCCTTAGCACTTAGAACAGTTCCTGGCACATGAGGCCCTTAATAAATGCTTCCCCATCAGTTGGTGTCCAGGAGAACAGGATTTACTAAAACATTCCTTCTCTTATTGGAGAGAAGGCGACTAAGGGCACAGAATGTAACATATTGGGTCAAACCCGATGGTTTTCTGGATCAGTTATACATATTTGTATTTTTTTGTCAAAGTATAGTACAGAAAGGTGAATTGTATATGTAGTCAAAGGGTCTGGGTTCCAATCTTGACTTTGCTTCTTATTTGCACTACCTTGGGCAAGTCACTTCCCATCTTTTCCCTTCAGTTTCCTAATTTTTAAAATGTGAGAGTTGAACCCTGTGTCTGCACCAGGTCTAGAATTTTGATCCCTTGCTCTTACTTACTCTTGGACCTCAGTTTCTTCATTTGTAAAAAGAGGGAGCATGGAATAGGTGGAGGTCCCAGTTTCCTCATCTATAAGGATAAGGGAGGTAGACTCCATGGCTTCTTGAGGTCTCTTCTAACTCTGGAGCTCCTCTGCAACTGAGGCTAACCGCTTCTACCATCTACCTTCCTGCCATAAATAATGCCCTGCTTCTGCCCAAGATGCTAATCATTCCTGGGGCATCAATTTCCACATTTGTAGAAAGATTAACTAGATGGCCTTTTAAAGTCCTTTCTATCTTTAGATCTATTATGTAAGGGGTGAGATGGACACATGGGATGACATATATCAGGAAAGTATGATGATTAAACACACACACACACAGACATCCAAAAGTCTTCAATAAAATAAAGCTGGGAGCAAAGGATCTGGGGAGGGAACACACCACAAAGGAATTATCCAGAGCCCTGTTGAATCTCAGCTTGATACAGCATTTACTATTGTAATCACGCCTGTCTTCCTTACTCTGGCTCATTGTGTACATCAGACCAACTGCCTTGACTATAATTGACAGCCCTTCTAGGATATAGAAATTGTACACTAAGACCTGTCCCTTGTCTCTATCCCCCTCCAGAGGGTCCAGCATGAAAGAAACACAAACTCTGTGTGTTTTTTCTTTCAGGTATTGAATCCTTTTACTCTCCAGGAAACACCCTGCTGTCCAAGCAAGCTGTCATCATCTTTCTAGTTACTGTACCCAGAATACAGTTGCCATGGGCAGCTTCCTCTGAAGCCTGCCAAACTGAAAAGAAAAATCCCAGGGGTAGCTAGGTGGCTCAGGAGATCGAGAGCCAGGCCTAGAGATGGGAGATCCTGGGTTCAAATCTGGCCTCAGATCCTTCCTGGCTATGTCTAGGCAAGCCACAACTCCAGTTGCCTAGTCCTTACCACTCGTCTGCCTTGGAACTAATGCTTTGTATTGATTCTAAGATGGAAAGTAAGACCTTTTAAAAAATTAAATAAGAGAATAATAAAATTGGAAGGAAAAAAATGAACTTTAAAATCTAGGAGTTTGTTTTTTAAAGAATACACTAATAAAGCAAATAAATGATCAATCTGATGTTTTTTAATAAAGAAAGGAAAACCATGTGTGACTAGGTGGCTGAGAGCCAGGACTAGAGACTGGCCCCACTAATGTGTGAAGTCCCAGGAAGAAAAGCCTTGATTGGGCCTTACCTTTATTCATAGATGCTCTCTCCATGCCTTCTTTGTAGGTAAACAGAAGATTATCAATCTTCTGTAGCTCCAAGAATCCAGAGCCTTCATTATCCCATTTCTGAAAGAGAGCATCCAGGAGTAGCTTCCTTCGCTGCTCAATGGTCTCTTTATAAATCTAGGAAGCAATATGGATTGCAAAGGATGGAAAGGCATGACTCCTAGCAGATCATGTGTTCTTTACAGAAATAACTTCACTTTGTGGTACAGTATGACATTGAAGGACATTGCTTTATATTTATTTTGTATATACGCCAAGAGATATAAAAGGACCTGATTAATTTTTCTTTTTATGTCCCCAGCGACTACAAAAGCTCCTTGCACATAGCAAGCATGTAATAAATGCCAGTCAGTGAAAAGACAGCTAGCAACTAGGTAGCTCAGTGGGTAGAGTCTTGAGTCTGGAATCAAGGAAAACCTGAGTTCAAAACTAACCTCAGATGCTTCCTAGATCTGTGACCCTGGGCAAATCACAATCTCTGTTGGTTTTAATCCACTGGAAGAGGAAATGGCAAGGCACTCCAGTATCATTGCCAAGAAAACTTATAGACAGTATGGTCCATGGAGTCATGAAGGGCCAGACATAACCTAACAACTGAACAACAACATGTTACAGACATTGTGCTAAGTGTGGAGGGTACAATGAAGAGGAGAAACATCCTTGACTTCAAGGAGCTCACTGAATAATGTGGAAACAACACATAAATAACTAGGTAAATATGCAATATAAATAACTAGGTACACATGCAATCTATATAGAGAAGATGAAAGGTAATCAGAAAGGGGAAAATAGTAACATGGGAGACTAATCCTTGAAGGCAGCCAGATAAACCAAGATGTAGGAGTGAGGGGCTAGATTATCTTTGGCATGGGAGACAGCCAATTCAAAGGCAAAGATACAGGAGATGGAATGTCCTATTTGAGGAAGAACAAATAGGACAGTAGAGCTAAATTGTAGTGTGTGGAGGGAAGTCAAGTATGAGAAGACTGGAAAAGTAGTATAAAATTAGTTTATGAAAAGTATTAAAAGCAAAAAAAATCCTTGAGATAACAGGGAATTACTGGCACTCACCAAGCTAAGGGCAGGGGAGTGACATGGTTAGACTAATTTGCTAAAACCATCTTGGAACTACAAGGAAGATGGATTGGAGTAGGGAATGAGTTTTGGCTGGGAGACCAGTTAGATTGTTATTGCAATTATCCAGGCAAGAGGAGATGAGGGCTTGAACTGTAGTCATCTGAATGGAGAGAAAGGAAGGTATATGAAAGATGTTGTGAAGGTAGAAATGATTTGGCAATGGTTTTGATTCTTGCGTTGAGAATGAGGATTTGACTCCTAAAATTCGGAGCCTGGATGATGGGAAGGATAGTTGTGCCTTTGGAAATAATAGGGAAATTCAGACAAGGGAAGTGTTTGGGGAGGAAAGATGAGTTCTATTTTAGTTTATTGAGTTTGAGTTTGAGATGCCCGTGGAACATTCAGCACCAGATGTCCAGTTGGAAATTCATAACTGTTGCTCAGCAGAGTGATTAAGGCTGGATACATAGATCTCAGAATCATCTGCATAGAAATGATCATGGAACCCATGGGAGTTGATGAGATTCCCAAGGGAAAATTTAGAGAAAAAAGGACAGAACCTTGGGGGACACACACAGTTAGAGGGTATGACATGGATGACGAACCAACAAAGAAGACAGAGGAGTGGTCTTATATAGGAGGAGAATCAAATTCTTATTGATTGACCTATAAAAGGAAAAAGAGAGAAAATGACCTTAAACCTCTGAATGGGAAAATGAATGTAAGTCACTGTTGTACCCATAAGATAAAAATCAAGCCAACAACAACAAGCATTTATTATGTGCTGAACATGTGTTAATAGCTTTAAGACACAAAGAAAGGCAGAAACAATCCCTGTTTTTAAGGAACTTACAGAGGAAGTTGATATAAATCAATCTTTATATTGGATTTGAACAATGTGGGAAGAGGATCACATTCTTTATATAATAAAGACATCTGATGATTCAAGTCACTAAATGGAAGTATTTCTACTGTTATATTCATAATCTGGGAGGTGATGGATGCCACCTTGACTGACAGGGATGGCAGCTGGAAGACTCGGAATGTTCCCAGGTGACATGAGCCAGGGGCAAACGTCGGTTGGCTCCACAGTATAAAGACCCCTGTCAGCCACTTTGAGAAAATCTCTCTCTGGAAGTCTCTAGACAGGAGTCTCTGGAATGGGAAGTCTCTGGACTGAGTAGGTGGTTGAAGGGTGGCAGGGAGGTCTATGAAGAAGAGGGTAGTAATAAATCTGAAGCTATTTCCTGATAGACTGTGAGTGCTAGTGCATCACCAACACTGGTAGTGAGAAAGCTGAGAGAATAAGATCATCAATACAGCTGCATCAATGGCATTCCCTATTCTCTGGTTTGGCTGTGGCCAGGTCCAGCCAAAGATAGTGGGAGTGAGTAAATCTCCAGCTTCTACCAGATTAATAGCCCCCAGTCCTGATTGTCAACTAGTTTATAGATAATAGATCAATAGGGTTTCCAGTCCCCAATCCTTGCCCTTGTTATCCTTTCCCTGAGTATAGATAAAGAGTGTTCAACAACAAGTACCTTCCTGAGTGGTCTATCTATCACGGCCCTTGGCAAGGGAGTCAAACACAGTCAGATCCTAAATGTTATCCAAGTCAAATCAATAGCCCAATACTAATCTATCCAACCCCAGGTTGGACCTGGAAAAATTACCCATCTGTCTAACCTCTCGAGGGTCCTTACTGGGCAGCTGTTAGAGAAAAAGGGATAACTTACAGCAGCAATCAAGAGTGATCAGGATAGGTGATCCCCCATCAACTGCAGCTGAGGAGAGTACGGATAGATACATCAACATCATTGTACATCTATACATCTCCCTTGGACTCTTTTAGTTATAACACTACCCACCAAAAGGTTCCAGGATGATAGATGGCTTGAAGCCCATGAATTCCATAAATCTTTAGGGTCAGTCCTGTGCCTTCTCTGAACTGAGTGTATTTTTGCACACCCTAAGCTGGCAATGATAACAATTTTTTCCCCAAATATTTGACATGAGACTTCAACATTTTGCATTGATTTAAGGGACCAAATGACATTAGTTTGTTTTGGAGTCATTGATCTGAAGATTGCATGTGTACCTAGTTGTTTATATGTTGTTTCCCCATTATATGATGAACTCCTTGAAGCCAAGGACTGTTTTCCCCCTTTTGTTGTATCTTCCGCACTTAGCACAATGCCTATAACATGCTGTTTTTCAGTTGTGTTCAATTCCATTACATCCATTATGTGACCTGTATCATCAGAAGACTTTATTATATAAAGAATGTGGTCTTCTTCCCACATTGTTCTAATCGAATATAAAGATTTATTTATGTTGACTTCCACTTTAGATGATAGACTTAAAGCTAGAAAGACCCTCAGAGGCTAGCTGAGGACCAGGGAGGTTATGAAATTTAGTAGCACAGTGGATAGAGCTCTGGTGCTAGGGTCAAGAAGACCTAAATTCAAATCTACCCTTGGATTCTTATTAGTTGTATGACCTTGGACAAGTCACTTTATCATGCTCTGTCTCAGTTTCCTTATCTCCGAAATGGGAATAATAATAGTACCTACCTGACAGGGTGATTGTGACAATAAAATGAGATAATATTTGTAAAACATTTTATAAATCTGAAAATACTTTGTAAATGCTACCTATAATAGTATTTTAATGTTATTATTACTCAGGATGATCCAGATTTTTGTTGTTGTTCAGTCATTTTGGTCCTTTCCAACTCTTCGTGACTCTATCTGGGGTTTTCTTAGCAAAGATACTGGAGTGTTTTGCCATTTCCTTCTACATTAGGGTGACTCAAATGAAACTGCTTGTTGATTTTCCTAGCTTTGTAACCCTGGGTAATTAACCCCAATTGCCTAGCTCTTACCAATATTTTGCCTTGAAAACCAATACAATGTTTCTTTGACTTGGTATTTTGAAGAAGATCTTTTTAAATGTAGTTAGTGAATTTTGACTTTTATGCCAGTGTATTTCCAAATAATTTCTCATCCTCTCTCTCCCCCATCCCTCCAACTCATATTTGTCATATGCCCTCCTTAACTACTTTTTTTCTTTTAACTAACATAGACCTAGTATAACTGCCCCTTACATCACAGAGGATATAATACTGTCTACCCAAAACTAGGGTTAAATATTTTAACTATTTCTAGTTGCTTACAAATATGTCAGATTGAAAATAACTTGATTAGTGTTTCAAGGGAAAATTCCATGATCACTAATGACATACCCTATAAATTATACATGCCCTTATAAAGGTAATATCTTGCAAAAAAAAAAAAAAGGCAAGACAGAAAGAAAGGACTTGAAGGAAAAAGAGAAGGAAACTGTTGAATTGAACACTTGTAGAAATAAAATAACAAAACCTGGGAGGGAAAGCAGGTAAAATGACAAAAAAAAATGGAGACATGAAAGCTAGCAAGACCTAGGACTAGGCGGTTGTTTATTTCCTCAAAAACTTGGCCTCTCCCATCTCTTTTATCATGACACTCACCTTTTCCAAGTTATTTATTTTGTCATCCTCTGTCTCCATATAATTCTTCTTAAAAAAGACGGTGAATTTCTTCATAATATCCAAGGGGATGCCATCACCCACAAATGTATCCAGGAGCTGAACAAACTGTGGTAGGTTGAGGTAGCGCTGTGAGAAGGCACTCCTGATCCTGGATTTTTCTTGTCTCTTAAGATTGAGGATTATTGGACGCAACGCTGGTTAGCAGGAAGCAGAAGCAAAGTGGTCAGAAGGAAAATTCCCCAAAGTACGAGCAGAATGCAGGCAAGTACTGAATTCTATCTTGTCATATACTCAAGAATAGGAAGGCTAATAATAACAGTAATCCTACCATCTTTATGGAGCCTTATGGTTTGATGTCATCTCATTTGAGAGAAGTTGGACCTGTGACCTCATTAATATAGGGAACATCTATGTGAGGAAACCCTTTCAATGTAGGTTAGCATCTTCTCTGGGAGGTCCTTGACAGCAAGGATGGCTTTTTCATCATCTTTCTTGTACCCTGGCACTGAACATGGTTCCCAGTATATAGTTAAGTGCTTAACTAAGTGCTTTCTAAACCTTAAAGTTCTAGTAAGTGCTCATTATTATCATATGCTTTTTTGAGTGACTAGAGAGTCGCCTAGAATACTAAGAGGGTATGAGTCTGGCCCAAGGTATTAGAGGCAGGACTGGAACTCAACTCTTCCCTGACTCTGTCACTGACTCTCTATTAACTCTGCTATGCTGCCTCTACCAAACACAAACATGCACAAAAAGTTCCCAAAGCATTTGACCAGTGTAATGACTTCTCCAATCTCTTCCCTTTTAAAATATATATATATATATATATATATATATATATATATTTTAACTTTCTGTCTTAGTAATACCTCTAGGACAGAAGGGCAAAGGCTAGGCAAATGGGGTTACATGACTTGCCCACAGTCACACAGCTAGGAAGTGTTTGAGACCATATTTGAACTCTTTTAATATTTTGAGAGTAATAGGTCCCGACCTTAAACACCATCAGTAACAATCAAGTGAAAAGAAAAGGATGCCAAGACTTTGTTTTTATTACTTATGGAGGAAGAAAGTGAAGAGGGATGGAATGGGCTCATTCAATAATCATTTAGTCTACTACCCCACCCATCCATTGAGCTGGCATCCATTCTGGGCTCATTGTCATCATTTACCTAAGAACCTGGGATCATCGGAGACTAAAAGAGCCCTCATATTTTCTCCATATTTCATATATGTTATACTCAGGTCAGAAGTTAAGAGATCACCTGGAAGAACACAGAAGATGAGAACAGGGACATGTCAATAGCTTCACTTACTCAATATCTTTGTCATCCATTGTAATGTGTGCAAAATGAAAAAGGAAGAGAAAATTAAAGGCAGAGTCACCTGACCATGGCTTCCCATCTATTAGCTGGGTCTGGGGCTCACAGTTTGAATCTTTTTCTCCACTTTCTGAAATTTGTAAAAAGAAACCACCAATTAATTGGTTGCCTTGAAAGTTAAAATTTCCCCCAAAATTTCTGCTTTCCTTCTAATATTGGCAACATTTGTTTTATTTGTACAAAATCTTTTTAATTGAATGTACTAAAAATGATCTATTTTACATCTCAAAAAACTCTCCATATCTCATTTACTCAAAAATTCCCAATTCATAACTCTGATAGATAATATCTTTCTTGTTCTAATTTATTTATGATGTCTCCCTTTATGTATAGAACATGTATCCATTTTGATCTTACCTCAGGTTATGGTGCAGGATATTGGTCTATATCTAGTTTCTGCTAAACTACTTTCTAGTTGTCCCAGCAATTTTTACCAAATATATATTTCTTATTCCCAAATCCTGGATTTATGCTTTTGTCAATTACAAGGTTACTATAATCTTTTACTACTGTTTATTTTATGCTCTCCCATTCCATTAAATTACCTTTCTGTTTCTCAACCAGTACTAGATAGTTTTGATAATTATTGCCTTATAATACAGTTTAAAGTCTGGTACTCAAGACTTCCTTTACATTTTTTCCTATTAATTCTTTTGCTATTCTTTTCTCCCAAACGAGTTTTGTTATTATTTTTTCTAACTTATTAAGATAATTTTTTTGGTAATCTGATTGCGATGGCATTGATAAATAGATTATGTAGGATTGTCATTTTAATTATATTGGCTCATCATATTATTGGAAATTTTGGGGTCCTTGAACTACATTTCCCATGAGCCCACTGACTTCCTGTCATTATGTGTTGATGTAGACAAGGAGATAAAACTGAGGGGCTGGCATTCCTCTTCCTCTCTTGACTTCCTATAGCAGCAGGTAACAGTGCACTTTTTAAACTGCCTAAGCTTGCATGGCACATGGTTTTATTTTCTAGAGACTACTAATAAACTTTATAAAAACCATAATATTTTTTAGGTTATCATTATATATTCATTTTATTTTTTACATCTGTCCATCCATGAAAAATTAATATTGTTCCAATTATTAAGATATGAATTTATTTGTGTAAAAAGTGTTTTGTGGGGCAGCTGGGTAGCTCAGTGGACTGAGAGCCAGGCCTAGAGACGGGAGGTCCTAGGTTCAAATCCGGCCTCAGACACTTCCCAGCTGTGTGACCCTGGGCAAGTCACTTGACCCCCATTGCCTACCCTTACCAATCTTCCACCTATAAGTCAATACACAGAAGTTAAGGGTTTAAAATTAAAAAAAAAAAAGTGTTTTGTAATTATGCTTGTGTAGGTCCTGGGTTTGTTTTGGAAGGTATACTCCCCCATATTTTCTTTTAGCTATAGTTATTTTAGATGGAATATCCCTTTCTATTTATTTCTTACAGGACTTTGTTAGTAACATATAAAAATGCTGATATTTATGTGAGTTTATTTTATATCCTGATACTTTGCTAAAATTATTGGTAGTTTCAACTAACTTTTTAATTGAATCTCTAGGACAGTGATGGCAAATCTTTTAGAGGCCAAGTGCCCAAACTGCAATCCTCATGCTGTGTGTAAGCTCCCACTCTCCTTACCCCAGACAGGGGAGGGAGGACGTGCTCCCATTGGGCTGTTGGGCAGAGGGGTAGGTGATGAGAGAAATGTCCTCAGGTGTGTGTGTGGAGAGGGGGAAGGGAACAGCTCCCTCTGGTGCACATGCCATAGGTTTACCAATGCGGCTCTAGGATCTTCCACATACCTCATCATACCATCTGCAAAAAGAGATCATTTTATTATCTCTTTTCTCATCCTGATTCCTTCAATTTTGTTTGCTCCTTTTATTGTTAGCATTTCTGATACTATGTTAAATAATAATGGTGATAATTGTTTTACTTTTGATCTTATGGAAAGCTTTTCCCTGTTACAAATAATATTTGCTCATGGTCTCAGGTAGTTGCTTCATATAATTTTTTTTTAAACCCTTGTACTTCGGTGTATTGTCTCATAGGTGGAAGATTGGTAAGGGTGGGCAATGGGGGTCAAGTGACTTGCCCAGGGTCACACAGCTGGGAAGTGGCTGAGGCCGGGTTTGAACCTAGGAGCTCCTGTCTCTAGGCCTGACTCTCATTCCACTGAGCTACCCAGCTGCCCCTGCTTCATATAATTTTAAGAAAAAATTCATTTATACTATGTTTCCAGTGTTTTTAACAAGAATATGTTGTATTTTGTCAAAAGTTTTTCTGCATCTATTGATATTATCATATTTTTTACTTTTGTTATTAATATAATCAATTATGTTGGCAAGTTTTCCTTATATTAACCATCTCTGCATTCCTGGTATAAATACTGTTTGGTCAGTCTTTGTGATATATTTGTTGTAGTCATGTACTTAGTATTTTATTTATATTTTTCGCATCCATGTTAATCAGTGAAATTGGTCTATAATTTTCTTTCTCTGTTTTTGCTCTTCCTGGTATCAGCACCATATTTGTTTCACAAAAGGAGTTTAGTGAACTCCTTCTTTTTAGTGATACCTTCTTTATCTGTATTTTTAAAAATTTTTTAAATATTGGAATTGGTTGTTTTTTGAATGTTTGATAGAATTCACTTCTGAATTCATCTGGTCCTGAGACTTTTTTTAAAAAGGAAATTCATTCATGATCTGTTCAATTTCTTTTTCTAAAATCGGTTTGTTTAGATATTCTATTTCATTTTCTGGTAGCCTAGGTAGTTTATTTATTTTTGGTAGATATTCTTCCATTTCATTCACATTGTTAAATTTGTTTGCATATAATTGATTAAAGTAATTCCTAAAAATCACTTTAATTTTATTTTCATTCATGGCATATCCATCTGTTTCATCTTTAATGTTAGTAATTAGGTTTTCTTTTTTCTCTTTAAAAATCATATTAACCAATAGTTTATCTGTTTTGCTAACTTCCCCCATAAAACCAACTCCTTAAATTTATTTATTAATTCAAAGATTTTCTCACATTCGATTTTATTGATCTCACCTTTTACTTTAATTATTTCAAATTTGATATTTAGAGTTTTAACTTGTTCTTTTCTTGTTTTTCAAAATTGTATTCCTAATTCATTAGAATCTTCATTGTCCATTTTATTAACATAAGCATTTAGAGACATACATTTTCCTCTAATTACTGCTTTTGCTGTATCCCACAGGTTTTGGTATATTATCTCATTATTATCATTCCCTTTAATGAAATTATTAATTGTTTCTGTGAGTTGTTCTTTCACCCACTCATTCTTTAAGATTAAATTATTTAGTCTCCAATTAATTTTTACTTTGTGTTTCCATAGTCCCTTATTATATACAATTTTATTGCATTATGGTCTGAAAAGGATATATTTAATGTTTCTGCTTTTTTAATTTAACTATAATGTTTTTGCACCATAATTTGTGGTGAATTTTTGTAAAGATACAATGCACCACTGAGAAGAATGCCTATTCCTCCTCAGATATCTATCATATTTAACTTAACTAAGATTCTATTCATCTCCCTTGACTTCTTTCTTCTTTTTTTTTTTTGTTAGGTTTATCTAATTTTGAGGAGGGGGGGAATTAAAGTCCTCCACTATTATTATTTTATTCTCTATTTACATCTGCAACTCATTTAGCTTTTCCTTTTAAAATTTGGATGGTTTTAATTTAAACCTTTGGAGCATATAGATTTAATATTAATAATGCTTCATTATCTATGGTGCCTTGAAAACCTTCTTAAAGAGTTATCTTTCCATGTGTAGCCTATGACTACAAAGCCAACATCAATGGGCCACTCAATAACTGTGATTATTAATGATAATTCCAATATCAGTCACTACTTACATTATCTTCATTCCTTTAAGGTAAGGAGAGGTTAAGCATTATTAACTCCATTTTATGGCTGAAGAAACTGAGGCCCAGACAGAAGAAGGTTATATAGTAATAATAGGAGCAGGTCACACTTCTATTGGGTAAGATTAGGAAATATATCTGTTATTTTAATAGCAAAGATAATTCCCTTTCTCAATAAAAGTCGACACCTCGAAGATGGCTTCAGAGTAGAACAGGGCATTTAATTCTCCTCACAAATGACCACCAGCATACCTCCAAAGGACAAAAAAAAAAACAAATCCAGTTGAAAGAAGGGACCCCACAATAGGGTGCAGTATTGAAGGTATATGGGATTTGGGCATTTCCACGCTATAAGGTGTGGGGTAAATAGCTCCCATCAAAATGTGAGCTGATCAACCCTCCCCCACCCCACCACAGTACCAGAGTCAGAGGCTGCACACCAGAGTTAGAGTGAGTGGGGGCGCAAAATCTAGCTCATTGGAAGCTAACTGGGACCACCAGGAGCTTGTCCCTGAGAGCAGCAAGACTTGAGACCCCAGGAGACTAGAGAGCTCAGACCTTGGGCCCAAGAGTGGAGCTGAGAGAGGCAGCAGACAGTGGAAGTAGCTCAGCATGCTGAGACTCAGGGGAGAACCTCAGGTGGAAGAGGAAGCATGGGCTAATTTCTGGCCTCTGGGCAGCTGACTAGGACCACTAGGGGCTTGACCCTGAGAACAGCTAGACTAGAGACCCCAGGAGGCTGGGGAGAGCACACCTTGGGCACAGTAGTGAAGCTGAGAGGGGCCGCAGACAGCAGAGGCCTAGCAGACAGTGGAAGCCAGGAGACTCACAAAGTAGCCTCAAGGAAAAACTGCTCCTTAGCTCTATACACAGAGAGTCTGCCTCCCTCACTCAGACTTCTGGCTGAGAAAGCATAATGATGACAAGCAAGGCCCAAGAAATAACCACCAAAAAGACAAAGAAAAAAACTCTTAACACTTGATAACTTTTGCACAGAAAAAAACAGAAAGCAGAGGAGGACAAATAATTAAAGACATCCAAACTTTCCCAAAAAAATATAAATTGGTCACAAGTTCTTGAAGAGTTCAAATCTGAGATCATAAGAAAGATGGAAGAGATCTGGCAAGAAAAGTGGGAAATGGTTCAAAAAGAGAATGGTAATTTAAAAAGCAAAATTTTGCGATTGGAAATTGAGGTTCAGAAATCAAATGAAATGATAAGCAAATTGAAGACCAGAAATAACCAGCTGGAAGCCATGAAGAGCCAGATAGACCAAACCGAAAAGGAAAACCGAAAGATTATAGCTGAAAACCAGTCTTTAAAGGCTAGAATTGGGCAAGTAGAAGCCAATGATCTCACAAGACAGCAAGAATTAATAAAGCAAAATCAAAAGACTGACAAAATAGAAGGAAACATGAAATATCTCAATGAGAAGATGACAGATCAAGAAAACAGCTCTAGAAGAGACAACTTGAGAATTACTGGTCTTCTGGAAATATCAGAGACAAATAGAAATCTAGATATCATAATACAAGAAATTATCTAAGAAAACTGCCCTGATGTCCTTGAACAAGAAGGCAAAATAGACATTGAAAGAGCCCATAGAACACCCTCTACACTAAATCCTCAGAAGACAACCCCCAGTAATGTAATAGCCAAATTCAAAAGCTTCCAAGTTAAGAATAAATTATTACAAGAAGCCAGAAAGAGACAATTCAGATATCAAGGAACACCAATCAGGATTACACAGGATCTGGCAGCCTCCATACTACAAGACTGCAAAGTATGGAACATGATATTTAGAAAGGCAAGAGAATGGGTCTACAACCAAAAATCACCTACCCATCAAAACTGACTATATACTTCCAGGGGAAAGTATGGGCATTCAACAAAATAGAAGATTTCCAAGTATTTGCACAGAAAAGACTGGGACTAAATGGAAAGTTTGATATCCAACCACAAAAACCAAGAGAAACATGAAAAGGTAAATAAGAAAGAGAGGGGAAAGAAAGAAAACTCTTATCTTTAAATTTCCTTCTTCAAGGGCTTCAATAAGATCAAATTATTTGTATTCTTATATGGAGAAATATTATGAGTAACTCTAAAAATGTACTCACTATTATAGTAATTAGAAGAATTAGTCATAAGGAGAGGTTGGAGTACTAAATGGTCTAAGATGATATAGGGGGGAGTGTATATAGGGGGAATAGAAGATGGCACCAAGAGAAACTTGAAGGAATAAGAAAAATAGGATAATCTATACCTCACAAAGAGGGCATGGGAAGGGGAGGGGATGAATACTATTATAAGAAGGAGAGGAAGAGAGGATTAATAGGAAATACTTAAACCTTACTCTCAGTGGAATTAATTCTGAGAGGGAAGAGTAGCTAGATCCATTGGCATATCAAATTCTATCTAACCCTACAGATAGTCAGAAGGGATAAACCAAGGCGGGCAGTGGGGTGGGGAGTTCATAAAGGGAAGGGAAGAGAGCGGAGAAGAAATTCATTAGGCCTTAAAAATAATAAGAGGGGAATAAAAAGGGAGGGGGTGGAAAGGGAAGTAAACCAAGGGAGGGGACAACGGGGACTGATTTTAAACAAACCACTGGTTTAAAACGAAATAGCTTAAGAAGAAGGGGTAGAACTAGGAGAGGATACCAAAATGTTGGGGAATACACAGCTGATAATTATAACTCTGGATGTGAATGGGATGAATTCACCCATAAAACAGAAGCAAATAGCAGAGTGGATTTAAAAACAAAATCCTACCATATGTTGTCTACAAGAAACACACATGAGGCAGGTGGACATACACAAGGTTAAGGTCAATGGCTGGAGCAAAAATTTTGGGGCTTCAACTGAGAAAAAGAAGGCAGTAGTGGCAATCATGATTTCTTTCTTTTTTCTTTTTTAAACCCTTAACTTCTGTCTTAGAGCCAATACTGTGTATTGGCTCCAAGGCAGAAGAGTGGTAAGGGTAGGCAATGGGGGTCAAGTGACTTCCCCAGGGTCACACAGCTGGGAAGTGTCTGAGGCCAGATTTGAACCTAGGACCTCCCGTCTCTAGACCTGACTCTCAATCCACTGAGCTACCCAGATGCCCCGGCAATCATGATTTCTGACAAAGCCAAAGTAAAAATAGATCTGATTAAAAGAGATACGGAAGGTAATTACATCCTGATAAAAGGCAGTATAGACAATAAGGAAATAACAGTACTCAACATGTATGCACCAAATGGTATAGCATCCAAATTCCTAAAGGAGAAATTGGCAGAGCTCAAGGAGGAAATAGATAGTAAAACTATACTAGTGGGAGATATAAATATTCCTCTATCAGATCTAGATAAATCAAACCAAAAAATAAATAAGAAAGAGATAAGAGAGATGAATGAAATGCTAGAAAAATCAGAATTAATAGACATGTGGAGAAAAATAAATAGGGACAAAAAGGAATACACTTTCTTTTTCAGCTGCACATAGTACATTCACAAAGATTGACCATGCATTAGGGCATAGAAACATGGCAAACAAATGCAAAAGAGAAGAAATAACAAATGTAACCTTTTCAGATCATAATGGAATAAAAATAATAATCAGTAAGGGCACATTGACAGGCAAATCAAAAACTAATTGGAAATTAAATAATATGATTCTCCAAAATCAGTTGGTTAAAGAACAAATCATAGAAATAACTAATATTCTCATTGAAAAGAATGACAATGATGAGATAGCCTACCAATATCTGTGGGATGCAGCTAAAGCAGTATTCTGGGGAAAATTTATAACCTTGAGTGCATATATTAACAAATTAGGGAGGGCAAAGATCAGTGAACTGGACATGCAAATCAAAAAACTATGAAGGGAACAAATTAAAAATCCCCAGTTAAAAACTAAATTAGAGATAATAAAAAATCAAAGGAGAAATCTATAAAATTGAAAGTAAAAGAACTATTGAATTAAAAATAAGACTAGAAATTGGTACTTTGAAAAAACAAATAAAATTGACAAAGTGCTGTTCAATCTAATTTAAAAAAAGAAAGAAGAGGGGCAGCTGAGTAGCTCAGTGGATTGAGAGTCAGGCCTAGAGACGGGAGGTCCTGGGTTCAAATCCAGCCTCAGACACTTCCCAGCTGTGTGTCCCTGGGCAAGTCACTTGACCCCCATTGTCCACCCTTACCACTCTTCCACCAAGGAGCCAATACACAGAAGTTAAAGGTTTAAAAAAAAGGAAAGAAGAAAACCAAATTATCAGTATCAAAGATGAAAAGGGAGACTTCACCTCTAATGAAGAGGAAATCAAGGCAATCATTAAAAACTATTTTGCCCGATTATATGGCAATAAATATAGCAGTCTAGGTAATATGGATGAATATTTACAAAAATATAAATTGCCTAGATTAACAACAGAAGAAATAGAATACTTAAATAATCACATATCAGAAAAAGAAATTGAACAAGCCATCAAAGAACTCCCTAAGAAAAAATTTCCAGGACCAGATGGATTCACAAATGAATTCTATCAAACCTTCAAAGAACAACTAATTCCAATACTATAC
This sequence comes from Gracilinanus agilis, assembly GCF_016433145.1. Lineage (NCBI taxonomy): Eukaryota > Metazoa > Chordata > Mammalia > Didelphimorphia > Didelphidae > Gracilinanus > Gracilinanus agilis. The sequence continues at coordinate 487,954,756 of NC_058133.1, read as the reverse complement.
AAACTATTTGACATAATAAGCAAAGAAGGAGTTTTACCAAACTCCTTTTATGACACAAATATAGTACTGATCCCAAAGCCATGTAGATCAAAAACAGAGAAAGAAAACTACAGACCAATCTCCTTAATGAACGTAGATGCAAAAATCTTGAACAGAATACTACCAAAAAGACTCCAGCAAGTGATCATGAGGGTTATTCATTATAATCAGGTGGGATTTATACCTGGAATGCAAGGATGGTTCAACATAAGGAAAACCATTCACATAATTGACCATATCAACAAGCAAACCAACAAAAACTATATGATTATTTCAATAGATGCTGAAAAAGCCTATGACAAAATACAACACCCATTCCTACTGAAAACACTAGAAAGTTTAGGAATAGAAGAGCCTTTCCTAAAAATAATAAATGGTATATATCTAAAACCATCAACAAACATCATCTGCAATGGGGATAAATTAGAAGTCTTCCCAATAAGATCAGGAGTGAAATAAGGATGTCCATTGTCACCTCTATTATTTAACATTGTACTGGAAACACTAGCAGTAGCGATTAGAGAATAAAAAGAAACTGAAGGTATTAAAATAGGCAATGAGGAGACCAAGCTATCACTCCTTGCAGATGATATGATGGTCTTCTTAAAAAATCCTAGAAAATCAACTAAAAAGTTAGTGGAAATAATCAACAACTTTAGCAAAGTTGTAGGATACAAAATAAATGCACATAAGTCATCAGAATTTCTATATATTTCCAACACATCACAGCAGGAAGAGTTAGAAAGAAAAATTCCACTTAAAATCACCCTAGAAAATATAAAATACTTAGGAATCTATCTGCCAAGACAAATACAGGAATTATATGAAGACAACTACGAAACCCTTTCCACACAATTAAAACTAGATCTAAACAATTGGAAAAACATTGAGTTCTCATGGGTAGGATGAGCTAACATAATAAAAATGACCATCCTACCCAAATTAATTTACTTATTTAGTGCTATACCTATCAAACTACCAAAAAACTTTTTTACTGAATTATAAAAAACTATAACAAAGTTCATTTGGAAGAACAAAAGACCAAGAATATCAAGGAAAATAATGAAAAAAAATATGAAGGAAGGTGGCCTAGCAGTATCAGATCTTAAACTGTACTATAAAGCAATAGTCATCAAAACAATATGGTATTGGCAAAGAGACAGAAGGGAGGATCAGTGGAATAGACTAGGAGTAAGCGACCTCAGCAAGACAGTCTATGATAAACTCAAAAACCCAGCTTTTGGGACAAAAACCCACTATTTGACAAAAAACTGCTGGGAAAATTGGAAAACAATATGGGAGAGACTGGGTCTAGATCAACATCTCACATGCTATACCAAGGTAAATTCAGAATGGGTAAATGACTTGAATATAAAGAAGGAAAATATAAGTAAATTAAGTGAGCACAGAATAGTATACTTGTCAGATCTCTGGGAAAGGAAAGATTTTAAAACCAAGCAAGAGTTAGAAAAAATTACAAAATGTAAAATAAATAAATTTGACATTAAATTTAAAAGTTTTTATACAGACAAAACCAATGCTACCAAAATTAGAAGGGAAGCAACAAATTGGGGAAAAAATCTTTATAACAAGAAACTTAGACAAAGGTCTAATTACTCAAATATACAAGGAGCTAAATCAATTGTACAAAAAGTAAAGCCACCCTCCAATTGATAAATGGGCAAGGGGCATGAGTAGGCAATTTTCAGATAAAGAAATCAAAACTATCAATAAGCACATGAGAAAGTGTTCTAAATCTCTAATAATTAGAGAAATTCAAAGCAAAAAACTCTGAGGTATTACCACTCACCTAGCAGATTGGCTAAAATGACAGCAGGGGAGAGTAATGAATATTGGAGGGGATGTGGCAAAATTGGGACATTAATGCATTGCTGGTGGAGTTGTGAACTGATCTAACCATTCTAGATGGCAATTTGGAACTGTGCTCAACGGGCTTTAAAAGACTATCTGCCTTTTGATCCAGCCATAGCACTGCTTGGATTATACCCCAGAGAGATAATAAGGAAAAAGACTTATACAAAAATATTTATAGCTGAGCTCTTTGTGGTGGCAAAAAAATTGGAAAATGAGAGGATGTCCTTCAATTGGGGAATGGCTGAACAAATTATGGTATCTGTTGGTGATGGAATACTATATTGTGCTCAAAGGAATAAAGAACTGGAGGAATTCCATGTGAATTGGAATGGCCTCCAGGAATTGATGCAGAGTGAAAGGAGCAGAGCCAGAAGAAAGTTGTACACAGAGACTGATACACTGTGGTACAATCGAACATAACGGACTTCTCTACTAGCAGCAATTCAAGGATCCAAAGCAAGGCTGAGGGACTTATGAGAAAGAAAACCAGCCACATTCAGAGGAAGAACTGTGGGAGGAGGAACACAGAAGAAAAACAACTGCTTGAATACATGAGCTGATAGGGATATTATTGGGGATGTAGACACTAAACAATAACTCAAAAGTCAACACCTCTTTGTGGCCTAGAATTTCAGAGAGCTACCTAGAAGCACTGAGAAATTGTGTGCCAAAAGTTGGACTTAAATTGAGGGTCTTAGGGAAAGTAATGCCCAATTATTAGTATCTACATTTTGCAGATAAGGAAACCAAGGAACAATAAGTGACTTGTTCAACTTTGTATAACTAAGAAAAACATGGGATTCTAATGTCAATCTTTCCTGACTCCAAGTCCAACAGGACTTCTTCCCATTCCAGGCTGATGCAACTGAATTATCCATCTCCTTGGCCACTGATTTTTTTTACCCCTTCCTTTCTGTCTTAGAATCAAAACTAGGTGGGGTTAAGTTACTTGCCCAAGGTCAAACAGCTAGGAAGTGTCTGAGGCCAGATTTAATGGCCACTGCTTTTTAAACTAGGTTATCCTTTTTAGAGTTAATGGAGCTGTAGGACCTCAGAGCAAGATGGTATACTTTTTTGCATATTGTATTTCAACTAACAAACATTTATTTATTCATTATTTTTTATAAAACTCTTCCCTTCTGTCTTAGAATCAATACTGTGTATTGGTTCTAAGGCATAAGAGTGATAAGGGCTAGGCAACTGGGGTTAAATGACTTGCCCAGGGTCATACAGCTAGGAAGTGTCTGATACCAGATTTGAACCCACGACCTCCCGTCTCTAGGCCTGGCTCTTAATCCACTGAGCTACCCAGCTGCCCCCCAAGCATTTACTTTCTAAAACTCATAACAAAAAATATGCATATTTAGCAAACTCAATTCCCCCATGGTCCATGTCCAAAAATATAGATCTCTTTCTGCATATTGAGACCATTACTTTTTGGTATAATTAAAAAAAAAAAACACAATTCTGATGTGATTTTGACCTCACCAACCAGGTTAGAGAAATAACAAAAAGTTCTCATATTGCTATGTTTGTAGTAAGTCACAGAGCCTTCAGACCTCGAAATAGCTCTATTTAAGTTCTGTCACAATATATAACATTCTCATAGGTGAACAGTACAAAACCTCTTTTAGAAATGAAATTAAAGGAATATTTTTTTAAAAACCATAAAGCAATTCCCTGGTATCATTGGCATTCATCCTGGGCTCAGTGTCATAATGCACCTGGTGTCAAATACCTGGTATACAACCTTACAATTTCACAGCTCAAGTTTCCTTACTACATTTTCCTGATCTGAACTCTCCAAAGGCTAGCTGGCTGGTGTTACCCATATCGAGTAAATGAAGAATTACTTATATTCTTAATGTGGCCAGATTTTATCTTTTATAAATGGAATTCTATTATAAAAAGAGGATCTAGGCAAATAGCAGTTATTCTGAAGAGGCAATGATGATGAGCTGAATAGTTGGCAAGTCTAGAAGACATGTTAAGTGAGGCAAAGGTATGTATTAGAAAACACATTTAGAGTCAGTAAAAAATAAGGGGTCAGCAATAAGTCAGAGAACACCTTCTTACCTTGGAGAAGGTCTTCTGAACTCTTGAGTAGAATTTCATCTTCCTCTCCCTGTGGAAAATCTTTGGGGGACTCTAGGGTGCTTTTCCTTTGGGGTTCAGTACTTTCTTCCGGGATACTGGATTCCTTCCCTTCCGTTGCAGATGCTGATAGTTCTCCTGGCTCTGCTCCAGGCTCTGATGGTTCTCTTGGCTCTGCTCCAGGCTCCTGCAGTCCTATTTCTGAGCTTCTCTGTTCTGTTTCTGACTTCCTTTCTGAGGATTTTTTTACTTCAGTTTTTAAGTCCTGCTCTTCTGTGGTGCTTCTCTGTTCTTCTGCTGAACCCTTGGAAGAACTTGATTTTACAGATTTTTCTTGCTCTTTGGGAGGTTCTTCCTCCGGAATGGATGTTTTTCTCTTCTCTGTGGATGGTTCTCCTTGCTCTGTGGATGGTTCTCCTTGCTCTGTGGATGGTTCTCCTTGCTCTGTGGATGGTTCTCCTTGCTCTGTGGATAGTTCTTCCTGCTTTGCTTCGTGGCTTATTTGTGTCTCAATCTGTGATTCTGAAGGCAACTCCTCTGGAAGCACGTGCAACTTTTTAAAGCTCTTCTTGCCAGAAGGCTCTCCTTTCTCCTCTTCCATTGCTTCATGGAAATCTGAGAAATCGTCTTCATAGGCTATAGTGCTGGCAGACCAACTAACGACTTTTCTTTCATGTTCCTCCTCTCCAATAAGGTCCATTTCATCCTGGGGCAATTTCTTTGCAATGCCATGAGTGGATTTCTTCCACTCTATTTGAGATAGTCGATCGTATCTCTCAAAAGGGCTCTTCTCATCATCCATGTCTCCCCAGAACTCAGCTGGTTCTACCTCTTCAAATTCAATGAATGGCCCTAGTACAGAAATCAAGACATTCAGCTGATGAGATGACAATATTGGTGATACCAAACTCTCCAATGACCCCATGAAAGAAAGAAAATGACAACCCTATCAATAATCTCCTACTATTGTTAACTCTTTTTGTGAGATGAACTTGATTCTACAGGTCTCCCTTGCTCTTTGGATGATGGTTCTGTCAGTCAAAAACCCAACTTTTTCCCTAAAAGATTATAGGATCATATATTTAGAACTGGCTAGGAGTTTACAAACCATGAGTTCAGTCCCCTTGGTTTTTAAAGAGGAAATACTAAGGCCAACAGATATGCTCAAGGTCACACCCAAGGAATAAATATTTTATTCAAATGATTACTGCTCTAGGGCTAGAAGGGACCTTATTGACCATTTAGTCCAACTCCCTCACTTTAGAGAAGAGGAATCTGAAGCAGAGAGAAATTAAGCAATTTGCTTAATAGTCCAGAAGTAATAAGGTACAGAGGTAGGATTTTAACTCAGATTTTCTGACTACAAAAGCAACATTCCTTCCAGTATACCTTCCACTTTTGAAAATAAAGAGAAGTCTTTGGCTCAGATGACCAAAACAAAAGGTGTATGTATGATCTCTGGTTGTGACTTTCTCTGAAATAAAGCAATTCTTAAATTTTCACTTGGATACCTGACACATAAAGCCCACAGACTCTAAGTGAATGAAAGATTATTTATTACTTAACAGAGGATTGGTTTATTATTTAATTATGCTATTACATAATTATTTAGTATTACATATTTATTATTATTTAAGAGAGGGTTAAAAGGCCTTCTGACTCTACTCCTATGGGATTTCTGCCTGCTAAGTTTTCCCCACTTTTCTTTAAATTAAAAGAATTTTAAATTAAAAAACCCCTAAGGAGTAAGTACATCAAATTAGCCAGTTTTATTAGGATGAGTAAGATAAATAAAAATTCACTGATATAGAAATATTTCTTTAGAAATCTAAGAAAGATTTTAAAAAAAAATTCTGGATAGTCAAATCCCAACTGTCCCTTGCAACTGCATATATATTTAACATATTTATAGTAATATATTAACTTTGTCATTTATTAAATATATATGTGTATTTAATTCTTTAATAGCTTTTTAAATTTATGTTGCCTTCATTTTTCAACATAACCCACTATGTCCTCTACCCAGAGAGACATTCCTTATAAAAATAACCAAAAAAGGAAGAGAAAAAGGTAGTTCAGCAAAACTAACACACCATCCAAATCCAGTAGTATATACCATGTTCCACACCCATGGGCTCTCACCTCTGCAAAAAGTGTTTAAAAACCATTAGCTGGTAACCGTATGTTGTTTTACCATTAAGTAAGTGGGAGTTGACTTCTAGTTGAGCACATTTCTCATGGTTATCATTGGATTTTCTGGCTCTCAGAGTAAGAATGGTTCTCAAGGCAATAATTGCCATACAGAGCCATAATGAGTTGTTTTTACACGTGAGGGCAAATTGAACAAAATGCTGCCCTTGAACCAACATTTTAGGGTGATCGCAAGATGTTTGGGGAAGTAGAGTGAGTTATAATGATAGCTTCCTATTTTAACTAACTTTTCTTGTTAGATAAGATGCTAAACTCCAGTGTTTCTATGCTGCTAAAAGACTAAAAGTGCTTTAAGAAGTCTTCTAAATTCCTGCACTCTAGGGGAAAGCCCCAATTGTTCTGCCCTACTCATAGCTTTGCTTCCGCTAAAGCAGCTAATGGGTTAAGGTATTTTGCAGGGGTAACATGACCTTGAGCCAATATTATCACAGTGGTGTTGGAGACGGTAGTGATATATCATCTTGGCCTGACAGGCTATCCCACCTTGTTGTTTTACTTACAAAACTTTGGGTTAAAAAATAGCCTCCTAACCATCTTCGGGTTTTTATCATAGAAGTTTTCCAGCAAGGTCAATGTCCTCTCCCGGTCCAGGAACCCCAGCTAGGAAAGATATTTGCAATCAGTGGAGTCTTAAGATCTAAGGTTCATGGGGCAGCTGGGTAGCTCAGTGGATTGAGAGCCAGGCCTAGAGATGGGAAGTCCTAGGTTCAAATCTGGCCTCAGACACTTCCCAGCTGTGTGACCCTGGGCAAGTCACTTGACCCCCATTGCCCACCCTTACCACTCTTCCACCTATGAGACAATACACCGAAGTTAAGGGTTTTAAAAAAAAGATCTAAGGTTCATTATACAGACGGTATCATTTTATTTTCATTCCTAAGCCTCAATTTATCCACCTGTAAAATGAGATGATTGGGCTAGATAGCTTTTGAGGACTCTTCCAGATCAAAAACTATGTGATGTCTGGATGAATAAATGCCTCTGCTTTTCTAAATTTTTAGAGATTCCAGAACCATTCCTTTATCCAATATGCTGCTTGTAGATGGCTACTGGATGCCAAGAAAACTTGGAATACTCCCTCTTTGTCTAACTCAAAATTGGCATTACTAACACATTAAAAAATTAAAGAATTCATTTTCTATGCCCTTTACAGTATGTTTTTATCACATGCACACTTAAAGTTACTAAAGGTTAAAGCTATGTAAAGATTTTATAACTACCTCGTATGGAAATACTGCTGATATGGTGGTGGGTTATCTGTTACTTAAACTCACCGTGCACTTTTAGATGTTCTGCCTCTTAAGTACAGCCCTCCTTCCCTAATACCACTGACAAATGCTAAAATCATCAGGGAAAGCCAAAGAGCCCAAGCAAAGGGAGAAAGGCAGACGGATGGAGGGTTGGTCACCGTGGAAGCAAGTTGTCAAATGACAAGGCTCTGGTGTGTGGAAAGAACCACCCAAGGGAAAGAGGAATCCTGACCTGGGATGGATGTAGGACTGTTAAGACAAGCAGCCAACAGCCACGATTGCTTCTGAGCACTTAAGACGATTTCTAGAAATGACAATAAAGCTATAGCGGGCTGTCCAGGGGCAGCCTGCAATCCACTTGGCACCTGGCTAGAGTGATAAGGACAAGTCACTCAGGTCAGCACTGAATCCCGGCTTCCTAATTGTTCTGCCATCAAACTAATGCAAATATGACTCAAAGCAGCTTGGCTCTGTGTTTCACAAAACCAGCACTACAGGGAAGATCATTCTCAAGTGGCTGCTGCCTGTGTGGATTCCCATGGCCTCTTTATATGCCCAGAGATCATGGTTCAATAGGGCATGTTGAGGCAAAAAAAACTCCAACAAACAACTTGTGGAGGAACAGATCAGCATGCAAGTGTGCACATGTGTGCACACACATGCAATTGCAACAGCCAAAAGGTATTCTTTAAAAATAAACTCACAAGGCCTCAGATACTTCCTAGCTGTGTGACCCTGGGCAAGTCACTTAACCCCACTGCCCAGTCCTTACTGCTTGACTGCCTTTGAAACAATACTTAGCATTGGTTCTAAAATGGGAGGAAAGGGTTTAGAAAAAAATAAAATAAACTCACAAGCCATTGTGCTTGGCCATGACTGCTAAACGTATGCTGAGGTGACCAGTACCATTCTCTCTAAAGCTACCTTCCCTCGACACCATATTTGTCTCATATCATTCCATCTCCCTTGTCAGAATTTAAGCTCCTTGAGGACAAGGACTATAAACACTTTTTCTAGCCCATGCCTTTAGCTCAGTGCCTGGCACATAGCGAGGGTTTAATTAAAGCTCATTGATGGATTGATTTTTGCCAAGTTTACTCCTAAAGTAAGTGCTAGGATCATAGATAGAGAATTTAAAAACATCTCAAAGACTATTTAGTCATACTCTCCAATTTTAAAATTGAGGAAACTGAGGGAAGAAGTTAGGTGATTTGTCAAAGGTCCACCTAGTCCAATCTCATTTTACAGATAAGGAAACTTGGACATAGGGAGTTAAGAGACTTATACAAGATAGTAAGCTTCAGAGGTAGGATTTGAATCCAGGTCCTCAGCCTCCAGAGCCAACACTCTTTCCAATGCACCAACATATGAACGTTAATCAACTCTGGCTCCTGCAATTTCACCCCTAAATGCAAATGTCATTAGTAGAGAGTCCTGAGATTTTCTTCCAATGCTATGTTCATTCACAAATATTAGATACAATCAGACAGACATTACTCTAACGGACCTTAGGACCTTAGTTACTATAGTACCATTCAGGCCAGTCTTAATGGCTTCTTTATAGTGTTTTTGTTTGTTTGGGAGGGAGGAGTGTTGCCTGTTTGGTTTTTACAGTTTCCTCATCTAGATATAGATGAGATAAAAAGTCAGAGAGAAAACTTGGAGGCAGGAAACCCAGCCGATCAGTTGATTTTCATTTTCAGTGAGCTCAAAGTAAGGGTGATGAGTGAGAGGAGATGAGGCTTAAATGCTAGCCAATGGAAGGTAGATCAAGCATTACCAGGAACCCTACAGGAAAACATTAAGGCATCCAGAAGAGGGCAGCCAGGATGATGAAGGGTCTCTAAAAGATGGCATGGGAAGAGCAATGAAAGACCCTGGGGAAGTTTGGGTGAAGAAGGAGAACATGCTCACCAAAAAGTATTAGAAGAGCTGTCTCACAGAAAATTAAGATCATTGCTTTAGAGCTGGAAGAGACCTTGGGGAACACCTAATCCAATTCCCTCATTTTACAGATGAGGAAACTAAGACCTAGAGAAAATTAAATGACTTTGGGTCTGAGATTTAGAGTTGGAAGGGACTTTAGTTGTCATTTTGGCCTACCCTCTTTCCTCATTTTACAAAGACTTTGAAGTCTAGAGAAGATTAAGTGATTTTCCAAAGGTCACCCAGGTAATAATGACAAGGTTAGGACATTCCCAGCCTGTTCCTTATTCCCTCAGAGTGTAATGAGATGAATTCACACAACGGAAGAAAATGGGTAGCAGAAATGATTTTTAAAAACCAACAGGGCCTGATAATGTGTTGTTTAAAAGAAACATACTGAAAACGAGAGGCACACATAGAATGAAAGTGAGGGACTGGAGCAGAATATACTATGCCTCAGCTTGTCTAGAGAAGGTAGGAGTTGCAGTCACAATCTCTGACAGATTTGGACCTAAAATAGATGTAATTGGAAGGGTTGAACAGGGTAACTATATTAGGGGATGGAGGTGGGGTTCCTCAGGATAATGAAGCATCATCAATATTGGGTTTATATGCAACAAGTGTTATGGCACCTAGTTTTTTAAAGGAAAAACTAAATGAGAAACATATGGAAATAGATAACAAAATAATAATAGTGGCAGACTTTAATTTTCCCCTCTCAGAACTAGACAAATCTAACCCAAAAATAAATAAGAAAGAAGTTGAATAAAACCTTAGATAAGATCAATACAATAGATATATGGAGAGCTCCCACATATCTGGCTTGAGGTAAGTAGTAGATCTAAGTCTGAGCATACACTTTATCCAAGCATAGTTTCTGGTGGGACAACAATGGCTAAGAAAGCATAAATATTCTACAAAGGTCCTACCTAAACATTCATCATATTATGGGATTATCCTGTATCCTGTATCCCTGAGAGATTGTGGCACTGGAACAAAAGTTCAATTGGGTATGACCAAGCTGGAAAGACCTGTTTTGGAAAGAGTATGGTCCTGCTATTTAAGGGACAATCTAGCAAAATATTGTCCTGGTAATATAATTTACTGAGAACTAGATGAAATAAAGTGATCTTTAAAATAAATGTTGATAGGAACATGGAGAAACAAACCTAATATTACTTGCTAGAGCAGCTGTGAATTTCTTTTTTAGAAAACAAGATGGAAATATACATTAAGAGCTATACAGCTGTTCATGTTCATTGACCTCTTAGAAATCCTATTACTAGGGTTAAGCCCTAAGGGTATTATTGAGAGGGTAGAAAGCTGTGTCTATGAAAATATTCATGGAAGCTTCGTTTGTTATGACAAAATAACTGGAAATAGCACAAATGCAATGAATAGGAGAAATGGTTGAATAGATTATGATATCTGAATGTAATAGATTGTATTATGTTATTGAAATGACAAATATTGGAAATATAAAGAAAATAATATGGAGAGATGAAAGGAGAAGAAAAGAGAATAAGAATACATACCATGATTACATTTTTTTAAAAGCCACAAAATCAAGAGAAAAAAGTATCCAAATAAAACAAATCCAAAAGGAACACAAAAGCAGAAGACGTCTATATTAGCACATATGTATAATTACATATTTTAAACAAATTGAAAACAATGTGGAGTTTGTGGTTCTTTATGCATTAAACATATGTTAAAATGTTTTTGGTGGAAGTGGTGGTGGTGGTGGTTGTTGCTAAGTATATAATAAAAAATAAAACTTTTAAACATTTTTTAAAAAGAGAGAGTTGTAGTCGGCTTAGCTCCAGAAGCCCAGTTTGCTACTTTGCATATGGGTTGGGAAAGGAAGGCCAGAGTCTATTATATCCTTACCAATGAAATCACAAATTTGGTGCAGGAAAAAAAAAGAGAATGACAAAAACACCCCTAACATAAAATATGACAGTATCCATCCTTCTCTAACTTGTACTGAAACAGCAAGAATGAGGCCCATCAATCACCTTTTTAACTTGGTCTCCTGCAATTGAAGAAGGCACTTGAAGCCTGTAAAGGGACCATCTATCATCTGGAAAGACTTGCCTCAGCCTTTACTGAAGCATTCTTGGCCCAGCATCTGTCCTTTTTCAAAATGCCTTTTCTCATTTGAGAGCTTCTGAGCATGCCACTCAATAGGTTCCTGGAACTCTTTGACAATGGAGGTCTGGAGCTTTGAGGAAGGTGCAAATGAGGGAACAGGCAAAGTAGATTTGTGAATCCTGCTGGAAATCTCTTCCTGGACACCATGGGTTAGATGCCTGCACCTGCTAGCTATTTCTCAGTCAGGATGAAGCCATATTCATATAACAAGAAGATATTTCCATCACAGTTGCATTGGAACTCTTCCAAGGCCATCTGGCATTTTGGATATAGTGATACCCTCTCAAACCACAACCCATAAATCCTTTGCTGATAAAAGCCCATTTATCAGGGCAGCTAGGTGGCTCAGTAGATTGAGAGCCAGGCCTGGTTCTGGGTTCAATCTGGGCTCAGATACTTCCTAGTTGTGTGACCCTGGGCAAGTCACTTAACACCTAATACCTCACCCTTACTACTCTCCTGACTTGGAACCAATACACCATACTGATTCTAAGATGGAAGGTAAGGGTTTAAAAAAAAAGCACTTTTATCCTTTCCTTAATCTCTCTATGAAGGCATGCTTTCTATCCTCAATGCCCCTTATTTTCCTATTGATGTTTTACTGATTTTTATTTTTCTGTCAGTGATTTCTGGGTATAATATGCTTCTCTGGCTTTCCCCAGAATTGCAACGAAATAAAACAGCTAAGCAAAAACTACTTATAGAAGAACCACATCTTCCGACGTATTCAACATTCTCCTCCACCTCTGCCAAAAGGAGGGAAGGAGGTCATATCTGTTCTTTAGGGTAAAGATTAGTTAATAGAGTTACTCAGATTTTAACTACCATTAGATGCTCCTTTCATTTCCATCATTATTGCTGGGCACAGTGTTCTACCAGTTCTGCTTATGTTACTCTTCCTCTGTTCATACCCCTGCCCACCTTTTCCCTTCTTCCTCATCCTCATCATTCTTTATATCATAGTTAAGATTCTATATGTTTTTATATCACAGTTTTCCCAGTCATACCCCAAGTGTTCCCATGTGGCTTACCTTTCCAACATCGCAAGCAAAGAAGAGTTTTAAAAACTTCTGCCTCCACTTGTCATGCTTCAAGATATCATAGAAGTCACCTGAACACTGGTAAAGGTGCCTCAGGAAGTCCGTAAACATGTCACTTGTTAATTCCTTGATACATGGAAAGATAACCTATCAGGAAGAGACAAAAGGATTGATTTAAAGCCATAATTTCCATGGGGAGCACAGGTATCTAGCCAAACCTCTCACATTTTATACATAAGAAAATGAAAGCTCAGAGAGATTTGCCCAAGATCTCTTGGGTGGTAAAAGGGCAGAGTCAGGATTTGAATCCAGGATACTCCTAAGGAAACTCCAAAAGAAAAAGGAAATTGGAGGAATATGTCTCTGTACCAATTCAAGTCAAGTTAATGATGCTCTGGTTCACTAGAGAGGCATTGTGGGCAAGGGGATTGGAATCAATATGTGAACTTAGGGAAAGAATTTAACTTCAATTTAAACTTCAGTTTCCTCGTCTTTAAAATAGGACTTATAATTGTAAATTCGAGTGGGAAAGAATCCGAAATCATTTGGTCACATCCCCAAAATTGGGGCCCATAGCTGTATAGTGACTCTCCAAGGTCACACAGGTGGTAAGTATAAGAGTCAGAATTTGAACTAGGGTCCTCTAGCTCTGAGGCAGCTAGATAGTACAGTGGCTAGAGAGCTGGGCATGGAGTCAGGAACAGCCTTAGTCACTTACAAGCTATGTGATGTTGGGCAAGTCACTTGACCTTGTTTGCCTCCTTTCCTCATTTACCAAGTGAGATGGAAAAGGAAACAACAAACTGCTTCTCTAACTCTGCCAAGAAAACCAAAATTGGTACATGAAGAGTTGGACATGAATGAACAACAACAAAATGTCTGGTTTCAGGCTGGTCAGTATTCTTTCTGAAACTTCTCACTTCCTTGTATACCTTGGAGGCAGAAGAACTGACAGCTGGGTAGCTGAGTGGATTGAGAGCCAGGCCTAGAGATGGGAGGTCCTGGGTTCAAATCTGGCCTCAGATACTTCCTAGCTGTGTCACTTGACCCCCATTGCCTAGCCCTTACTACTCTTCTGCCTTGGAACCAATATACAGTATTGATTCCAAGATGGAAGGTAAGGGTTTAAAAAAAAAAAAGAACTGACCTTTGGCCATCCATTCTCATCTCAGGATCCTGAGAATCTATTATCAACAAACAATCACTTCAGAAAAATTCAGCATTTTCCACCTTCACTACAGTTTCCCCCATATAGAACTGGAAAAGACTTCAGGTGCCATCCAATCCCTTTTATTTTGCAGATATAATTAAGGACCAGATGGTTTCGGTGACTTGCCCAAGTTAGTAAGTAAAAGAGGTGAGAATTGAACCCAGAACCTCTGCCTCTGAATCCATCATCCCTTTCACAAGACCAAGCTATCTCTCATCGCTGAGGCAAGACTTCTCCAGCAATTGGTATTTTCAGCTCAGCCTTCTGAAACTGCAAGAGAAAAGCTGATTGATTTACAAGAATCATCTTGTTTTATTTTCATCGTTTGAGAAATGACCCCAAAGCCGCCTGGGTCTCTTGACAGTAGGGATGCTAGTGAAAGAAAGTTTATTTTAAACCTTCTTCTTAGAGGCTCTTTAACGCTTTGGATTTATAGCCTGTGGGTTCTATGAGCGAGAACAGCCCTGCTCTCCAAGTGTGGGCTGGCTGACATTAATAACACCCGCTGCCAGAAAGAACCACAGTCCCTGAGCCTAAGAAGAATGATTAGAGCTGTTTCCTGGAGTGTGCCAAAGAAAAGGAAAACTGACAACATCCAGGGCTCTTTGTGCTCCTTGTGGCCTGTCTAGGGGCCTAGTAGCTCTGAATATGGTTCCTGGGATTCATTTGGGCGAAGCATTTAACCCCTTTTAGCCTCAGTTTCCTCATTCATAAAATGGAAATAATACTACTCTAGTTTTTCTAAGAGGTGCTAACCTGCTTAACCAGTGAATAAAGCAGAAACAGTGAGTAAAAACACTATTGTTCAGTCATCATTTTCAGTCATGTCCGACTCTTACCCAGTTTGGTGGTTTTTTTGGCAAAGATACTGGAATGGCTTGCTGTTTCCTTCTCCAGCTCATTTTGCAGATGAGGAAGATGAGGCAAACAGGAGTAAGTGACTTGCCTGGAGTGGCCCAGTAAGTGTATAAGGCCAGATTTGAACTCAGGAAGATGTCTTCCCAACTCCAAGCCCAGAACTCTAACCGCTGTACTCCCTAGTTGCTCAACCCCACTCCCCACTACAATGTAGGAATTTTAATGACAACACCCATCTCTTTGCTATTCCTAGCTTCAGTCACTTACTAGCTATGGAACCCTGAATAAGTCATTTAACCTCTTTCTTTTACCTTCTGTCTTAGAATCAATACTAAGTATCATTTCCAAAGCAGAAGAGCAGTAAAGATTGGGAATGGGGGCTAAGTGACCTGCCCAGGGTCACACAGAAGTATCTGAGATTAGATTTGAACCCAGGACCTCTCATCTTTGGCCTGGCTCTCTGTCCACTGAGCTAATCAACTGCCCCTGTTTAACCTCTTTCTGTCTCAGTTTCCTCATCTGTGAAATGGGGACAATAATAACATCTACTTCCCAGAGTTGTTTTGAGGCTAAAACGAGAGAATATTTGCAAAGTACTTTGTATAACTTAAAGCAATATAAAAACGCCATTTTATTATTACTAAAAGCAGCAACTTTGCTAATGTTGTTTGGGAAATAGTACCCAAACTACAAGATTGTGTGTGTATTTGTGTGTGTATGGGGGTGGGGGTGGACATTTAGGAAAAACACTATCACGCAATTAGACGCAAACATAGATCTATGTGCTGCTCCCGGCCCAGGATTTTACAGCTCTGACCCAGCCCAGGATGTTCTCCTCCTCACTCAGGACTCTTGGAATCTAGCTCCCTTCAAAGCTGAACTCAGGTGCTGCTTTCCAAACGAAGATTTCTCCATCCCTAGCTCCTCATCCCTCCCTAACTCCTCCCCACCCCTTCACTTGATGCTCTCACCCACCCCATTTGTTCATATTTATTTCTATAGTATATGTTTTGCATTTCCTTCTCTGTTGGTATTGCCTTCAATAAAATGAAGTTTGTTGAAGACAGAGATTTTCATGTTTGTTTTTCCATTCCTTGTTTTCATCCCTGGAACCCACCTGCTTTAAAGTGCTCTCCTTGCCTTAACCTGGTAAAATTCTCGTCTTGTTCAGTCACTTCCAGACATGTTCAATAGCTCTTCATGGCTCCATTTGGGGTTTTCTTGGTGAAAACACTGGAGCGGTTTGCCATTTCCTTCTCCAGCTCATTTAACAGATGAGGAAACTGAGACAAACAGGGTGAAGTGACTTGCCCAGGGTCACACAGCTAGTAAGTGTCTTGGGCCTGATTTGAATTCAGGATGATGAGACTTCCTGACTTTAGGCCCAGCACTCTATTCTGGCTGCCCAGAATTAGCATGAAATTATGTATCTGGTCCTTCTGTTCTTGTTCAATTGTGTCTGACTCTTCCTGACCCCATTTTGAGATTTTCTTGGCAAAGAATCCCCTACTTCCTTCAAAACTCAATTAAAATTCTGTCTTCAACACAAAGTCCTTCCTTGATGCCCCCAATTACTCCTGCCCTTATTCCTCAATGACCTCAATCTATTCTCCATATATTACTATATTCTTTCCCCATTAGAGACTACACTCCTTGAAGCCAGGACCTGCTTTAATTTTATCATTGTATTCCCAGATTCTGGCTCATTGTACAGAATAGCTGCCTAATAAATGTCTCTGGTTTGATTAGAGTTGAACTGGACTGAATCCAATTTCTTTTCCAAAAATGCTTTGACATCAGTTTCTATCTCCACCAGCCATCTGTTAGAAACTAAACCTAGTCAAATGAAATGACCCCTGTGAATTGGGGAAAACCTCTTCATTTGTGGGTTTTTTATGTGTTTTTTTTTTGCTTTGAAAATCAATGTGCTGGGGCAGCAAGGTGGTTCAGTGGATAGAGAGCCAGGCCTGGAGTTGGGAGGACCCAGGTTCAAATTGGGCCTCAGATACATCCTAGTTATGTAAACCTGGGCAAGTCATTTAACCTATACTAACTACTCTTCTGCCTTGGAACCCATACTTAGTATTGATTCTAAGACAGAAGGAGGAAGAAAGAAAGAAAGAAAGAAAGAAAGAAAGAAAGAAAGAAAGAAAGAAAGAAAGAAAGAAAGAAAGAAAGAAAGAAAGAAAGAAAGAAAGAAA
>NC_058133.1:487918837-487937618 GCF_016433145.1 Gracilinanus agilis | reverse complement strand
TGGCAAAGGAAGGAAGGAAGGAAGGAAGGAAGGAAGGAAGGAAGGAAGGAAGGAAGGAAGGAAGGAAGGAAGGAAGGAAGGAAGGAAGGAAATATGCTGAGAATGGTAAATGCCTTAGAATGATAATGAAAGCTCTCTGCTTTCTCTCCAAGCTTACTTACTTGCAGATAGGCTAGAGGTTTGATGAGGTGAGAAAGAAGCAAGGGAAAAGCAGTCAAATGGAGAAACTCTCCATCTTGGGTGTTGACTCCCAAGCTGCCTCTCTAAGCTCCAGAGGCAAATGAGAGATTTCAAGGTTGTCTGAAAACAAGGGATAATAGAGTACTGAATTCTCTGTGTTTGTGGTAATGCTTTGCATGCTATATGCCTTTAGGGGGATGGTGTGTTATTACAGAGAGGGGAAAAAATCATTTTCACAGATTTCCACGCCTTTACTGGGGAAGTAGGTTTTTTTCTTTAATTAGTACCAAGAAGCTAATAATAGAGTTAACAAAGGAGCCATATATATTTAATTGGTGAAATTGAAAAAGCTCGCTTGGTGATAAACACATGATTAATTGAACAAAAGCCTTGTTAGCCAGCAACAATAAAACTGAGGAGAATTGTGACACATGATGATTTCCTTCCTGCTCCCCAAAATAAACTTGATGCCAGTAGGAATTTCATCACAGACAATTCCCAGCTTCCATAATTCTGCAGAGAAAAAGGAGTCACCCAGCAAGAACTGCCTGAGCTCCTGAGCTTGGCAGGATGGAGGACCACAGAACCCCACTTTTATTCCTCTCTCCTGCTGTTTGAAATGTTTTATCTCCTACTCCCTTACAGTGGATTCTGCTTCTCTCTGTTATCTTGTTTTGCATTTTTCTTGGTATCTCCCCTTACCTTGTACCTAGTACACTGCCTTGTAGATATTAGGCACTTAATAAATGTTTGTTAAGTCATCCCAACTTAATCCATTTCAGTCAAATGGTCAAAAAGTCAAATCAAGTCAACATGATTGCATTAAGTGCTTGCTATGTGCAAGACATTGTGCAAAGTCCTGGGGGGGGGGGGAGGAAGGCAAGAAAGAAAAGAAAAGAAGGAAGGAAGGAAGGAAGGAAGGAAGGAAGGAAGGAAGGAAGGAAGGAAGGAAGGAAGGAAGGAGAGGAGGAATGTGGAGGAGTGGAGAAATAAAGAGGAAGGTAGGAAGAGATAGGTAGAGAAAAAGACAGAGAAAAGAGTACATAGGGCTGGGAATAGAGTGCAAAGGTCTCCAGTATCACCTTAGTACAGCTAAGACTTTTTAATGCTTTAAGGCATTGGACCAGTAAGTGCCTAGGACTGTGATGGTAAAACTATTACACGTGTGTCAAAGCTGGCTCACAGAGACCTCTCTATGGGCATATGCTGCCATCAGAGTTAGTTACTAGAAAGGCAGAGGGACTCAGACAGAACTGCTCTCTTCCTCTTCTCA
The DNA here is from genome assembly GCF_016433145.1 of Gracilinanus agilis. Classification (NCBI taxonomy): domain Eukaryota; kingdom Metazoa; phylum Chordata; class Mammalia; order Didelphimorphia; family Didelphidae; genus Gracilinanus; species Gracilinanus agilis. The sequence goes on along the minus strand of NC_058133.1, from coordinate 487,936,165 downwards.
ACCACACCTCCCCACCTCTCTGCCCAGGAGCCTAATGGAAGCACACTTACTCCCTTCCCTGAGTGGAGCACCTTGACACTGCCTTCCCTTTCTCCCTCCCATCTGGGGTAAGGTGAATGAGGGGGGGCAGGTATGCAGTCTGGGTGAATGGGCACAGCATGCAGTGGGGGGGGGGGCACAACATGCAGTCTCTAAAAGGTTCACCACCACTGTCCTAGGACATAACAGGAGTTGAAAGGGAAAATGAACAGAGGTGTCTGTGTGTTTATCCAGAACCTCAGAAAGCCTCAGCAGGTGTAGAGTATGTGGGTGGGCACATAGCATACCCTCTGGGTGAAGAAGTGAAAGGATTCCCTTACCTAATTTCATTAACCAGAATGAAATTTTCTGCCACTGTCAAAGAGTACAGTTTTTTTTTTACCTCAAATCCTTTATTCTATCTAATATACCACATAAGGGCAACATTAAGTAGGAAGTAGTTCATTAATTATCCAGAATAAAACATTGCTAAAGCTCAGAGAAGTGGGAGATTATCCAGTTCTTACTGAAACCCTATGAATTATCTTCCTTTCCAAGTACTTAGCACACTTTTCTGGACAGAAAATTAGTATATATTTTTTTTAATTTCAATTGGTTTGAACTCCTTGGTTTTTTATGGAAAATGAGGTTACCAGACAAATGCAAATCTTTAGATTTGTCTGTTGCTATGCCTAAAATAAATATTTCTCAGAAAAGAAATCCAAAATGAATGAAGAATTAACGCAAATTTTTAAGAAGATACATTCCTTATTACAGGACTGACCGAAGAATATAAACATGTTCTTAAAAGAAGAAACACAGCTAAGTGATACAGTAGATAGAGCCATGGACTTGGAGGCAGGAAGACCTGAAGTCAAAGCTGACCTCAAATACTTACCATATGACTCTGCAAGTCACTTAATCTCTGTCTGCCTCAGTTAAAGAGTATAATTTACAAAGAGAATGCAAGTGAAATCTCCTTACAGCATATACTCTAGCAAAGATGTACTATGTATAACAAAGTAGACTGTCCCATTGGATGGCTTTTAATAAGTCTTGTTTTGATCCAGTTAAAGGATTCTCAATTAACAAGCATTAACTGAGTGCCTACTATATGCTGGAGATACAAAGACAAAAATAAAACCTTCCTCCACTATTCACTTGGATCCTCCATTGTAAAAGTAAAAACTACATGAACTCATTTCCTTCATTAAAACTCTACTTTAAATGACTCTAAATCATAACCAATCAGTATAAGAAATGGAATAGATTGTAGGAATCTGTCCATCGAGTCAAAAGGAGGTTAACAGCTAACTACCCCATCTTGAACCAAAAAGGCAGAGAAAGAATTTGTCAACTATTTCCTTTAAATATAAACATAAATACAAAAATAGTTTTGGGGAAAGAATGAATGAAAAGCAATGATTAATTAACTCCTTCTTGAGCCCTTTAATTATTAGGACTTTCCCTTTCCCCAAATTATTACGTTCCAACTTCTCTGTTGACATGTTGTCTCTCTTCCCCCACCCTCTGAGTAGAATATTAGTTCCTTAAGGCAGTCATCTTTCCATTCTGTCTTCTTATCCCCAATGACTTGCACTTATTAGCTACTTAATAAATACTTACTAGATTGTACGGATTTTACATTACTCCTCTTCATATACTCCACACTACAGTCAAACTAGCTCTCTTGCTGTTCCATCTACAGGACATTCTGTCTCTGCCTTTGAGTGGGCTGTCCTGACATGCCTGGAATGTTCTCCCTCCTTGCATCTTCCTTTGGAACCCCTAGCTTCCTTAAAGGCTTATCTCAAAGGCTACCTATTTCAAGGGACCTTCCCTGAATCCCCAAAGAAAAAGTATTATTAAAAGTTTGCTGTGAGCCAGTCATTGTACTAATCACTGGAGACACAAACACAAAAAGTGAGACAAGCCCCATGCCTCAAGGTGCTTATATTCTAATAGGAGGATATCAGCCACATATAGGGGAATTGGAGAAAGGAGTTTTGGTCTAGGCTCCAGGGAATCCACTGAGGAGTAAACTGTCACATCCTTTCAAGAAACAAAAACAGTATTGATTAGACCAGTGATGGGCAGTGAGGGGCAGTCCCCTGAAATGTTCCTAATCTGATGAATACAAGGAGTAGGATACAATACAATGAAACTTTGAAAGAGTTGCCTTAGAAACAGACTGACAGATGAGTATTTCCTTTCCTTTGGCCCCCCTCTTTAAAAAGTTTGCCCATCACTGGATTAGACAATTGTACTCAGAGCAAGAAGAAGCAGTGGAATAGAATTGATGATGGTGGTCGTGGCACATGACAATAGGGAGTATGGCAAGACAGTATTTTGGATAGATAGTGGAATCCCTTTGTATTGACTTCGCTCATATTCCATATTCATTAGTTTCTTTCTTTTTTTTTTTTTTAATTAAACCCTTACCTTCTGTCTTGGAGTCAATACTGTGTATTGGTTCTAAGGCAGAAGAGTGGTAAGGGTAGGCAATGGGGGTCAAGTGACTTGCCCAGGGTCACACAGCTGGGAAGTGTCTGAGGCCTGATTTGAACCCAGGATCTCCTGTCTCTAGGCCTGGCTCTCAATCCTCTGAGCTACCCAGCTGCCTCCCACATTCATTAGTTTTTAAATATGTTGCATTCTTCCCTAGGACAATGCAAGGTCCTTGAAGGCAGAAATGGTCTCATTTTTGTCTTTGCATCCCCCAAACTTAGCAGAGTACCTGGCATACAGTAATTATTTAATAAATGCTTGATGACTGATTGATTGATTAAAAGATGCTAGGTTTTTCCATATATGAGTTTAAAGCCATCTACATTAAGGGGAATAGATTGAATGCTAATACATATCTCTTTTGGCACCCAATGTATAATGGTTTCTTTGGGGGACAAGGGCATCTCCGGGACTCAGCACAATACCTGGCACATAGTAGGTGCTTAGTAAATGTTTGACAACTGACTTAGATTCTTCCCCAAGCCCTCTACTGAATTATAGAAGCCAATGAACTGGATTCTTATTGATGTAACCATCAGAGAAACAAACCTTATCATAACATATAATAAAAACCATTCTCTAGATTCATATTAGCTATGGAAGTTTTTCTTTAATTAAATGCAATATTCTGATCCAAAAATGAAAATAAAAAGCATTTTGAGTTAACAGCAACTAAAACTCTTCTAAAATGAGCACCCTGAAACATGTTTCCCTGTAAAACATGCCCACACAGGAGGTACCTCAATTCATTTGATAGTTAGATTTAATTCAGTTCTTAATTACCTTAATAGCACCCCCTTGCATTACTAAAATAGTAGGGTTCTCTGCAGATCTATTCTACATCCCCTGAAGGTTTACCACTTGACTATAATCATTAACTCTTGGTAGAAAAGTGGGCCAGTGAGGCTTGTTTATAAATGATATTTTTAAAAAGCCGTAAAAAGGAGCCGAGGCAATTTATAAAAAGATTATAGATTTAGAGCTGGAAGGGACTTTACAGGTTATTTTACAGCTGAGTAAACTGAGGCTTATACAAGTAAAATAACTTGCCTAATGTCACACAGCTAGTAAGGATCTTGAGCAGAATTCAAATTCGGGTCTTTCTGACTCTAAGCCCTTCATGCCCTCTTGTTGTTCAGTCATTTCAGTCATGTCTGACCCTGGGTGACCCTGTTTGGGATTTTGTTGGCAAAGATACTGGAGTAGTTTGCCATTTACTTCTCCAGTTCATTTTATAGATGAGGAAACAGAGGCAAACAGGGTTAAATGACTTGTCCAGGGTCATACAGCTAGTAATTTCCTGAGGCTGGATTTGAACTCAGTAAGATGAGTCTTCCTGACTCCTGGTCTGGTCCTTTATCCACTGTGCCATGTCTCTTAATTACTTCTAAATGTCATTCTTTTTTCCTTAAATAATCCTTACTTTCTATTTTAGAATTGATGCTAAGTATTGATTTCAAGACAGAAGAGCAATTAGGGCTAGGTAATTAGGGTTAAGTGACTTGCCCAATCACACAACTAGGAAGTATGTGAGGTCAAATTTGAACCAGGACCCTCTATCTCCAGTCTTGGCTCTATCCACTGAACCACCTAGCTGCCCTTAAATTTTGTTCTTTTCAACTTGACTAGCAAAAGGACAGAGTGGTGACCTCCTACTACATAACTGAATGGAGTGCTCCTCTGCTGTATTTTTTTAAAGCACTAATGCTAAGACAGAAGAATAGCAAGGGCACTTGGGTTTAGGTGACTTGCCTGGAGTTAAACAGCTAGGAAGTATCTGAGGTCAGATTTGAACCGATTCCTTCCATCTCCAGACCCATTACTCTATCCACTGTGCTACCTAGTTACCCTTCTATTGATACTTGAAGTACCCCGACTAGACGAAGTTAAGGTTGCATTTACTCCGGCCAGTGATGGGCAGGACTCTGTATCTACTCAGAACGTTTTTATGAGGTTTCCTCTCTTGTGCTGATTCTTCAGGGATATTAGTTGGACCATTTCTGGTTCACCTCCTCTAAGCCTCAGTTTCCTTCTTTGTAAAATGAAGGATTTAGTCTCAACTTCTAAGGTCTCTTCTAGGTCTAAGTCTATCATCCTACGAAGGAGGGACTTTAGAACAAAACGGGTTTCAGGTGAACAGGGGGAAGTCACACCAATGCTTTGTCTTTTCATTTGAGTCTGGTAGATTAAATTGCCTTTCCCAAGAAATGTGAGAGCATGGAGGGAGTAAGACAGCTTTGTCGACAGCAGGCAAGGTAACAAGAGACTCTATCTCCACATGGAGATCATCTTCCCACTGCTTCTATAGCCTTCCTGGGTTCTTCCCTTCCTTCCTACCTTTACAGAAGAGCTGGGAAGAATTGGCAGTATTATTACCTGAAATGATGCATTGTAATTTCTAGGTGAATTAATGGTGACATGCTAATTGTTGTCAGGAGAAACAGAGGAAGGCCTCCTGCATGCTGAGCGGAATTGATGTAGCAGATAGGGCACTGGACAAGAGGTCAAAAAGACTTGGGTTCAAATCTCGCCTCAGATACAAGCTCTGTGTCCCTGTTAAATGGCAAGTCAATTAATCCTCCTAGTCCTTAGTTTTCTCATCTGTAAAATGAGGAGACCAAACTCAATAGCTTTCTGGCTCTAAATAGATTATCATCACGAGGAAAAGAGTTGCACCAGATGGTGGTGGTCTGCATCATCAGGGGATTTCTGAATCAATGAAATCTCAAAACCATTTGAGTGCTTGAGTGCTGAAATATTGATTTTAAAAAAATCCACCTTTCCCTTCCTGCTTACTTACACAGGAAAAATCTTTACAATAAAACACCCAGTTCCCTGAAGGATTTCATTCTTGCAAGAGTAAATAAAGGAAGTAAGTACAAAATTATAATCTTTGGATTTCATAAAGAAGCTTTTTTGAGTCTGTCTTCCTGTGGGAGAAGGATGAGGATAAGGTTCCAACAGTTTCATTTAGAAAGCTTCTAGTTTTTAGAAATACTAGTGGAGAAGCGAGGTGGCTCTGTGTATAGAAAGGCAGGGCTGGAGATGGGATGATCCTGGGTTCAAATTTGACCCCAGGCATTTCCTAGCTGTGTAATCCTGGGCTAGTCTCTTCACCCTAATTGTCCAATCCTTATCACCCTTCTGTCTTAGAATCAACATTGATTCTAAGACAAAAGTAACAGTTTTTAAGAAAAAAATATATACATGTATATGTATACACACACACATATACATTTGTAACATTTGGCTAGCCCTTGCCCTTTGGTTCTAGTGTTGTTACTGGGACAGAAAGTAAAAATTGTTACCTTCTGTCTTAGAATCAAATGGGTTTAAGTGACTTGCCCAGGGTCATGCAGCAAGGAAGTGTCTGAAGCCAAATTTGTAAAAAACTAGTATGTTTCAAAAAAAAATGCAAAATGGATATGGTCCCCCATTCAGACCTAGAACTGTGCTGAAAACTGCCCCCATTCCAAAATGGGTTCACCTGAACCTGCCTGGCTAAGTGACTGCAACTGATATTGCTAACTTCTTAATTGATACAATTCTTGGCATAGGGATTAGTTCTTGTGCCTATTCAAATACTTTGTGTCTTTTTTAAAAATCCTTATCTTCTAAGAATTACCAAGTATTGGTTCCAAGGTGGAAGAGTGGTAAGGGCTAGGTAATGGGGATTAAGTGACTTGTCCAGGGTCACACAGCTAGGAAGTGTCTGATGTCAGATCTGAACCCAGAACTTCCTGTCTCCAGACCTGGCCCTCTATCTACTGAGCCATCCAACTGCCCGATATTATGTGCCTTTTAACATCAAGGGCAAAGAGGAGGGGAACAGGCACTTAATATTTTCTCATTTGATTCAACAACACAAAGGTGAAAGAGAAGTAGGCTTGATTCTATGGGAAATACTGGAAGAGGAAAGAAAAGAATGATTTTTGTAGACTGAGAAATTAACACCAAAAAAAGAGGTGTGATGGGAAATCCTGGAATCTCACCATATTTGATCTCTTCTTTTACTTGTTCCCTAAATGCACACATAAATTCCAAGATGTTCTAGGCAGGGTACTGACTCCCTCTCTGGCTATCTGGGCTGGCTTGCTCACTCAAGTCGCCCTCACACTGAAAGATCTAGGGTTCTCAGAAAGGAGATGCTCTTATAGCTCAAAACTCTGCCTTCACACTAGGGTAACTCTAATTCGTGGAGGCTTGTCACTGGTTTGTTTCTCATTTTTAAAATATCACTCCCCATAATGCCCTTAACTCTTACATATTAAACGTTAACTTAACGATGAGGCAAAAGTGAGAATAACTATAATATTTGTTCATCAGAAGGCAAAACCAGAAAGTTTACTGAAATGAAAGCAAAAGCAGGAATAATCAAAACATCATAGTCCATGCAATTTGTGTTCATACATAAAAGTATTGGGGCAGCTAGGTGAATAGACTGGCTTGGGTAGTCCTGGGTTCAAATATGGCCTTAGACACAGCCTTACTGTGTGACCCTGAGCAAGTCACTTAACCCCCACTGCCATACCCTTATTGTTTTTCTGCCTTGGAACTGATATATAGAATCAATTCTAAGATAAGGGTTTTTGTTGTTGGGTACATAATAGTGTTCCCAAAAGCAATGGGTAAGTAAAACTTAAAGAAGTTTCTATGGAAATATTGAGTTATTTCTCACCTCTATAAAATGTTCTTCATCTAACTTGTCTTTCATTGATCCTATAAATTCCATTGGCTGATAAAGTGACTCTGAGGGGAAAAAAAAAGAATGATTCCATTAGTTTGAGTGTAATGCCTTTTCCACACAGGTTCTAATTTTTAAACCCATTGGTGTCTTTTCATCACTAATTTTTTCCTGTAACTTTTAGATGGTACTTACTGAAATTTAGGCATAGGACTTGGAAGAAAAGATATAAATAAAGAACAAGTTGCTTTTTTGTTGTTTTATGAGTTTAGAGAGTCACCAGTGAGAAACTTCTTTAAAAAATAAAAATAAGAACTCTTACCTTCCATCTTGGACTCAATAATGTATATTGGTAACAATGCAGAAGAGTGGTTAAGGCAATGGGGGTTAAGTGACTTGCCCAAGGTCACATAGCTAGTAAGTATCAGAGGCCAGATTTGAACCTAGGACTTTGCATCTCTAGGCCTGGCTCTCAATCCACTGGGACACTTGGCCATCCCACAGTGAGAAACTTCTTCTAAGGCAAATCAACACATTCTCTGCATCTTAGAGCCTTAGAAAGTTACCTCGGGCTCCAAGAAATTAGCCAAGCTCAGGCAGCCAAGATAGATCAGACCTAGAGCTCAGTCTTCTGAATCTGAAAGCAGCTTTCTATTTGCTATATCATACTATAATTTGAGAGACACATAGCAGGAAGTTAATAACTGATGAATTTTTTTCTAATATGTCTGACAATTTATCACTAGAAACATTTATTGTCTGTGAGCAGAGTTCTATGACACATACTAAGTAAGATGCAAAATCTGGAAAAGACAGTGAGTATCTCTTTCCTTATGGAGTTTATAATCTAATGGGGATGATGACACATACATAAATCTTATAAGGAAGGAAAAATGTATAAAAGCAAAACACTATGAGAGATCTGAGGGGAGAGACTTCCTGGAGAATCTGGCAATTGATCTGGAATCTAAAGGATGGGTAAGAATTTAACAAGTGGAGACGGAGGACTATGTGAAATTGTACCCATTTTGCGAATCCCAGCCCAAATGTGATTTCTTCACGCAGTCTTCTCTCTTCCTTTATCCCTTAGTCCTATGAAAAGCTTAATGGAAAACTGCCCCAATATCTTAGAACAAGAGGGCAAAATAGAAACAGAAAGAATCCCCTGATTACCTGCTGAAAGAAATTTCAAAATGAAAACTTTCAGAAATATAATCAAATTCCAGAGTTTGCAGGTCAAAGAGAAAATACTTAAAGTAGTCAGAAAGAGACCATTCAAATACCATGGAACCACAGTCAGGATCATACAAGATTTAGCAGCTTTTACATTAAAGGAGCAGAGTACTTGTAATATATTTTGGAAGTCAAAGGAGCTAGGATTACAAATGAGAATAACCTACCCAGCAAAAGTGAGTGTAATCCTTTGGAGGGGATGGATATTTAATGAAATAGAGCACTTTTAAGCATTCCTGATGAAAGAGCTGAATTAAAAATATGGCATTCAAACAGAAGATTGAATAGAAGCCTAAAAAAGGTAAGCATGAAAGAAAACATAAGGGACTTAATAAGTTTAAACTGTTTACATTCTTATGTGGAAAGATGATCCACATAAGTCCCAGAACTTTATTATTATTAGAGCAATTAAAATGAGTCTACAATAAAAATTATATTCAATAAAGGAAACATTGATTAAAAATAATTTGGAAACTAAATAATCCAATCCTGAAGAATAAGTGGGTAAAAGAACAAATCATAGAAATAATCAATAATTTCATTAAAGATTATGACTACAATGAGACAACCTATCAAAATCTGTGGGGTGTCAAAGTAGTATTTAGGGAAATTTCTATCTTTAAATGCTTACTTCAATGAGAAAGAGAAAAGGCAGATCAATGAATTGGACATTCAACTAAAAAAACCTAGAAAAAGAACAAATTAAAAAACACCCAACTGAACACCAAAATAAAAACCATGAAAATCACACCACTTACTTGTTCAGCAATTCCCCAAGATGGGCATCCCTTCATTTTCCAGGGTTTTTTGCTACCACAAAGAGAGTCACTATAAATATTTTGGAACATATATGTTCTTTTCTTTTTTCCCTGATCTCCTTGGGAAACAGACCCAATAGTGGTATTGCTAGGTCAAAAGGTATATACTATTTTATAACTCTCTGGGCATAATTCCAAGTTGTTCTCCAAAATGGCTGGATTGGTTTGTGGTTCCATCAACATTGTATCAGCATCCTCATTTTTCCACATCCCCTCCAACATTTGTCATTTTGCTCTTTTACCATTTTAGTCAATCTGCTAGGTGTGAAGTGATATCTCAGAACTGTTTTGGTCTGAATTTCTCCAATCATTAGTGATTTAGAGCATTTTTTATAAGTGTGTATATATGGCTTTGATTGCTTCATCTAAAAATTGTCTATTTATAATAATTTTTGACCATATGTCAATTGGTGGGGGGTGCTTGTTCTTATAAATTTGACTAAGTTCTCTATATATTTTAGATGGGAATATGATTTAGATATAAAGAGTGACATCCTAAATAAATTATGGAAGCATAGAAAAATGTGCCTATCAGATCTATGAATAAAGGAGTAGTTTATGACCAAGAGATGGGTATGATTATAGGAGGTAAAATGGATAATTTTCATTACATGAAATTTAAAAAGTTAAAAATAAATTAAAATTAAAATCAGTGCAGCCAAATTTAGAAGGTAAGCAGGAAAGTAGGAACAAATTTTTTATTGCAAAATTTTCTGATAAAGGCCTCATTTCTCAAATATATAGGGAACTGAGGCAAATGTATAAACTAAGTCTTATAGGAAACTAGACATTACAAGAATCACAAGAGAGGAGGGAGTATATTTCTGGCATAGAGGACAGTCACTGCAAAGAAGGGAAGTTGAATATGGTGAGATAAACAGCAAGGCAGGTTGGCTAGGCCATAAAGTGCATGGAAGGAATTAATTAAAATAAATAATTCAGCACAGTCGTGATTTCTTTTGTCTAGAAAGAAAGGCCAGGACTAGGTTGTGATGGCTTTTATTATTTTTTTTAATTCTTACCTTCTTGTCAGTAGGTAAGTGATTTGCCCAGGGTCACATAGCTAGGAAGTGTCTGAGGCCATATTTGAACTCAGGTCCTCTCAACTCCAGGCCTAGTCCTCTCTCTGCTGAGCCACTTAGCATAGTACCTAAGATGGGCTTTAAATATCAAACAGAAGAATTTATATTTGATACTATAAGTAATAAGAAGCCACTGGACTTCATTGGGTTGGAAGGTAGGGATAACATGGCCAAGTATACACTTTAGGAAATACATTTAGGAAAATCACTTGAGTGGGTAGGTGAAGAATAGATTGGAGTGGGCAGAGACTTGAAACAAAAACAATTAGGAGACCATTGCAAATAGTTCAGGTGAGAAGCACTAAATGCCTGAACCAAGCTAGTAGTACAATGAAAGTCAGAAATTACAAGATTTGGTCTTTGGGTAAATAGATGGGGTGAGTGAAAGAAATGAGCCCAGGTGAGGGCTGGTAAATTTGGAAGTCATTTATGTAAAAATGAAAATTAAACCTATGGGTGTTGAGATCACAAAGGGGCAGCTTAGAAAGCCAGAAGAAGAAGGGCTGTGACATAGCCTGGAGATATACCCATCCATAAGGGACAGGATATGGATGCTGGTCAGACAAAGAGGATTGGTCAAACAGCAGGATTGAGAATCAAGAGAGAGCAATGTCATGGAAAATCATGGGGGAGATGACATTCAGGAGGAATTCAGGCCAGTGACATCAAATGCTACAGAGAGGTCAAAAAAGATGACTAAAGAAAAGCTCATTGGATTTGGCAACTAAAAGATCATTTTTAATCTTGGATAGAGCAGTTTTCCCCATGTACTTCAGACAGAAGCTAAATTGCAAGAGTTTGAGAAGAGAATGTGACATGATAAAGAACAGACTATAAACATAAATGACCCTAGGAGTCTGGGCTGTGAAATCAAGAAGAGACAGATTATAGTTTGAAGGGATAACAGGTGGTCAAATGAAAGGTGTTATTTTTTACAATGGGGAAGACCTAAGAAATTGTATAGATCAGAAAAAGGAAATAGGACATAAGACCAAATTGAAGATTAGAAAGAAAGGGAATATCAAAAGAACAAATTCCCAGAAGACAAAGGTGGGGGATGGAGGGCTCAAGTAAAAGGGTCGGCCATGAAAAGAAGGGTCACCTCATGGACAAGAGCAAAGGAGTGTAGACTGATATTGAGGGGACAAGAGTTGTAGAATAGGGTACAAGATATAGTTAAAAATAATTTTAGGGGGCATATGGGTAGCTCAGTGGATTGAGAGCCAGGCCTAGAGACGGGAGGTCCTAGGTTCAAATCTGGCCTCAGACACTTCCCAGCTATATGACCCTAGGCAAGTCACTTAACTCCCATTGCCTAGCCCTTACCACTCTTCTGTCTTGGAGCTAGTACACAGTATTAACTCCAAGATGGAAGGTAAGGGTTTAAAAAATGCAAAAAAAAAAAAAAAAGACAAACAAAAAAAATAATTTTAAGAAGATGGTCACTATTTTATCAGGACATTAAGAGGTGAGGTCCTCTGTTGAAAGAGAAGGTATGGAGCTATTGGTAGCTTGAGAAGAGAAAATTTGGGGAGTTTGATAAAGTTAATCAAGACACAGAGGAAAGAATTGCCATGCATCAGCAAGGACCCAGATGAGATCATATAACTCACAGCTGAGATCAAATAACATTCGTGGTATTCCCAGATGGAATGATTTCATGACTCCCTAGCAGTATGTAGCAACAGAAATGGAAAAGGCAGATGGTGAGGTATAATCCAGGGCTGTGTTTTGGCAAATCATGACATGTAGCAATAGGAGCACAGGGGTATGCTGAAAACAGCTCAAACTGACTTAAGAAGAGTGAATTATTATATTCTCAGTGTGAGTATTTAAACCTTAGAAGTCAACAGGTGCTACACATCAGAGCTTTATTCATTATTAATTATTTATAAGACTTAAAATGATGGAGAAAAATGTTGATAAAGCAGATTAAAACTTAAAGTGTTTTCATGCAAACTCTCCCCCCCCAACAGGGAGCCAGTTAATAGAAATTCACCCAAACACTGCTGAATGCATGTATGTGTATGTGGAGAGTGCATTTACAAGGTGCTTTCTGTTTGCTCTATGGTAGAGAATGAAAGCTGGTATAGAGGGAAGAGTGAGTGGTTTTGTTTAAGACTGTGTGGATGACCAGAATTAGAACCCCTAAACTGTAGGGACTCTTCTTGTCCAGAATTATGCTTTGATGGGTGAGCATAAAGCATGCTAAAACTTTTGTAACTTTACTTATAACTAAAAATGGAACCCAAAAGACATTTTGCTGAGAAAGGGCAAATAAGCTGGAAACTAGGTATCACTATCCAAGCTAATTTATCAAGAATATGCCTGACTTTAGAGAGGAGCAAGATTACAGTCAATGATGAGGGGCAAAGAATGAAAAAATATGAGTAAACAACAGAAAAAGAAAAAAGAAATTACAATCAACAGCTTCTATCCAGGTAATGAACAAAGAGCAAATGGATCAGAGGAGGACCAACAAACACCAAGAAAAAATGCAGAAACTCCAATGAATTGGACTCCGGCTTTGGAAGAACTAAAAAAAAAACAATTAAGAGAGGCTGAAGACAATTGGGAAAAGAACTTAAAAAGCAAAATAAGTCATCTGGAAACAGAGGCACATGGACTAGAACAAGAAAATAGGGTCTTGAAAGCCATAATTGACCAGTTTGAAAATGAGGCAAAGAAAGTGAAATTTGATCTAAAAATTCAAACATAACAGAAGGATAAGGATGACCAAAAAGCCAGGGATGAAATTCAGTCTTTAAAAATTAGAATCCAATAACTAGAAGCAAATGACTTCACAAGGCAGCAAGAGTCTATAAAACAAAATCAAAAGAATGAAAAAATTGAGGAAAATATGATACACCTCATTGATAAAACTACAGACCTGGAAAATAGACCCAGAAGAGACAATTTAAGAATTATTGGACTACCAGAAAATCATGACAAAATTAAAAGCCTAGACATCATTCTACAGGAAATTAACCAAGAAAACTACTCCAACATTCTTGAACAAGAGGGAAAAGTGGAGAGTGAAAGAATCTACAGATCACCTCCTGCATTTAACCCCCAATTGACAATGCCCAGGAATGTTATAGCCAAATTCAAGAACTACCAGCCCAAGGAAAAGATACTTCAAGCAGCTAAGAAAAAAGCATTCAGATATCATGGAATCACAGTTAGGATAACACAGGACCTGACTACATCCACATTGAAGGACTGGAAGGCATGGAATATAATATTCCAGAAAGCAAGGGAACTAGGTCTACAACCAAGAATCAACTACCCAACAAAATTGATTATATTCCTTCAGGGAAAAGTATGGTCATTTAATAAAATAGAAGACTTCCAAACATTCCTAAAGAAAAGACCTGACTTAAACAGAAAGTTTGATGCCCAAACACAGAACTCAAGAGAATAACCAAAAGCTAACTAAGAAAGTGGGGAAAAAAAATTTTAAGGGACCCAATAAGTTCAAATGATTTGTATTCCTATAAGAAAAGCTTATATTGGTAACTCTTAAAAATTGTTATTATTACCAGGGTAGCTAGAAGAAGTATACTTAGAGGGTACAGTGACAAATTGTATAGGATGATATGTCAAAAAAAATATATATATATATATGTATATATATATATATATAACTAGGGGTAAAAAAGAGGATAATACTAAGAGAAATGGGAAAAGAGATAAAATGGGGCAATTATATAATGCATAAAGAAGCTCATGGGGGCAGGTGGGGAGAAGACCAATACAATGGAAGGATGAAAAAGGTTGGAGACAGTCTCCAAGAAAATTTTAATCATTACAGTGGGAAAGGTTAGAAAGGTTCAAATGGAAGGAAAAACAGAAATTCCAAATTAAATCATCAACAACAACATCCTTGACATCAACATCACCATCATCAACATTAACAACATCATCACCATCAACAACATCATCAGCATCATTATCAGAACTATCAAGATCATCAACAACAACATCATCAACAGCATCATCATCTAACTATCCTTTTTCTGGCCCAGGAAAGATTTTTGCTGGGTGGCTTAACCAAATAGCATACTATATAGAGTACTGAATGAGAGCCAAAAGATCTAAACTCTATGCTTGAGTGCCACTATGTTTCCTTTGGGAGTAAAAAGAAAGCCTCCTTTTTTCCTGGACTCTTTTCCTCATTTATGTATGAATGAAGCTTACATGGACTCTGCATTAAGTTAATAATTTAAATCAAAGAATAAACCAGGTGTAAACAAGGAAAAAAGCTTTCTGTAGCATGGTAGCAAAGTTCAGAAAATTAAAACTCCTGGTATAGCTTGGCCCCTTAAGTTCCTGCATGACTAAGGCACTTTGTTCCTTTTCAGGTTGGAGATATTAACTGGGTCAGCACCTTTTCATTTCTACACCCAGGAGCTCCTTGACAATGCAGTTTATGATTAACATGTTCAAATAACACATTGATTCAATGCAAAGAGCTCTTAATTAAGATGGAATAAAATATGAAATAACAAGGGGAAAAAAGAATATGCCTGGCTTTAGAGCTCCAAACTTGGAATCAAGAGGACCTGGGTTCAAATCTGGTCTTCCTAGCTGTGTGACCCTGGGCAAAACAACCGCTATTGCCTAGTTCTTGCCATTATTCTGTCTTAGAACTGATATGAAGGAAGAAAGTAAGGGTTAAAAAAAAGGATATACCTGTCTTTTTTCCAAGATAAATCTGTACTTGGGGTCCTGGAAAAGCTGATATATTTTACCATTGTTCCTCAGCTGGTGATTATGGTCACTGGCAAGATTCAATAATATTGTTTGCTTATGGAAGTGTGTTTTGTATAATAACACGTGTATGGCTCAGATCAAATTGCTTACCATCTCTGAGATGGAGGAGGGAAGGAAATGGTTTGGATTTTGGAAAACACATGTTGAAAATTATTATTACATATATTTGGGAAAATAAAATATCTTTGAGCCAAATTTTAATTTTTTTTAATTTTAAAATAAAATTATTAAAAATTAAAAAGAAATATTGTTTGCTGAATTAAATAGATATCAATTTAATTGAATAGAATTGACTACTCCTAACCACCAGGGGTCATCAAAAGCATTCTTGATCTGCAGGAATCTATATTCACATTATCTAATGGAGGGCTGGGCTTGGCCAAGCAGGTGGCTTGTTGTGACATGTAGGTTACTACATACATTACTTTCATCTAGGTTGTAGGATGCCTTGAGATTATAGTCCATAAGCAGTTTGTTTTGTGCCAGGAATGGAGGGACTCCAGATCTGCTGGGGAACTGCCACAGGACCTCTGACTCTATCTACTTCTGGAACAATCTTGTTGCCTCCTGACAAAGTCTTGGAAGTTCTTTGGAGTAGATTCAGCTCCTCTGGGCTCTGGATAGAACACTGGACACACAATTCATGGTCCACAGACCCAGAACCTCTAGCTTAAAGACCGTGAGGACAACAGGAAGCCTCAAGATTATCTGAACTAGGCAGAAAAAGGTACCCATCTTAAACAATGTAGAATCCTTGGAGAAATGAATGAATGAATGAATGAATGAATGGTGGAGTGGGAGAGAGGGGCAGGAAAACTGAGTACAGGACATTAACAACAATTTATCAGCCTTGAAGAATAGAAGGGTAAAGGTGGCAGGGGAGGAGAAGAACATAGGCAAAGCTAAACTCAAACAAGTGGACAATAAGATGAATAAGGTCAAAGTTGAATTCTTGAGGGAGAAACAGGAAGTCATAAAGCCTAGTCTTTGTGAAAAAGGTCTAAAGAATGGGGAAGTTCTATAAGGAATAAATCTCAAAGACCCAGTGACTAGCATTTGTGCCATTAAGGAATGTGTCACTAAGGCACTCTCCTTTATGACGGGGAAGTGCTATCTCACCCTTCCCTCTCTGTACCCTTTCTTTGACTTCTTCACAGCTGGTAATCCCGATACCCAAGGCAATCAAAGAATATCATGATTGGGCAGTTGCTATGTATCAAGGACTTCTTCTACCATTCCTCCCCCAATCCCCATGTGGCGCTGGGAATGTTTTTGCAAGTTAGGATTGATCCATTTCAATGAATAATGACAATTTCTGCTATCCTTCTCCAGGTCATCCAACCTACAGCAACTCATTTTTTTTAACTTTATTTTATTCCAATAACAAATTTCCACCTAAGTTTTCCAAAGTCACATGATTCATGTTTTGTCTCCTTTCCTTCTTCCCTCCCCTTTCCCTTAGTGGACAAGCAAATCAACTGGGTTATGCATATATTATCACTCAAAACACATTTTTCCATATTATTCATTTTTGTAAGTAAATAATCTTCTAAAACCAAAACCCCAAATCATATTCACAAATAAACAAGTAATAAATGATATGTTTTCATGTGCATTTCTACTCCAACAGTTCTTTCTGTAGAGGTGAATAGGATTCTTTTTCATAAGTCCCTCAGAATTGTTCTGTATCATTGTATTTCCAGCAACTCATCTTAATGGTCCATGGAAGTTTGTAGGAGGGGCTACACAAGCCACATGATTGCTATCTACTCTAGTTCGGATGCTTAGCTGCCAACTGCCCCATGATAATCCCACCCCTCTTAGCTATAATGAACTGTAGGCCTGACCCTATATGGTAAAACATGGCACTGCTGGTAAGTGAGTATACTCCAATCAGATCTAGGTCTTCCTTAAAAAGAGGAAATGTGGTTCTTCTTTGGTCTTCTTGTTGTCTCCTCTATATCTGTGCTCCCTCTTTGGATAATTAATATGATGGCATACTGTCTTTCTAAAGGCTTAGGAAAGACAGGCAGCATTCTAGCCATAGGACCTGAGGGAACCAGGGAAGGAACCACAAATCAAATTCTAGAAACAATAACAAGTTAAATTAAAGATAATAACAACATATCAAAATTTATGGGAAATATCCAAAAGAAATCAGAGTTAAATGTATATATATATATATATATATATATATATATATATATAT
>NC_058133.1:487851417-487912309 GCF_016433145.1 Gracilinanus agilis | reverse complement strand
TATATATATATATATATATATATATATATATATATATCTTAGTGCTTATATTACCAAAAAAAGGTGATGAGTTAAGTTCACAGTTCTAATGTCCAAGGAAAATAGAAAATTAAGAAACAAATGGATCAGAAGTAAGCAATAAGCAAGAAATCATTAAAAGGTATAAAATTTTTAAATATACAGGAAGTAAAAGAACACTCCACTCTACTTTTAACTCTGAAGATGGTAGTATTCCATGATTCACAGTCACATAGCATCATCAAGAGAATATTGGTACCAAAAATAGAGTTTTTACTTATGAGAAAGAAAACTAGCCACATTCAGAGGAAGAACTATGGGAGAAGAAACACAAAAGAAAAACAATTGCTTGAACGCATGGGCTGATGGGGATATTATTGGGGATGAAGACACTAAACAGTAACTCTAGTCCAACTATCAGTAATATGGAATTAGGTCTTGATCAACGATACATGTAAAACCCAGTGGAATTATGCGTTGGCTAAGGAGGGTTAGAGAGGTTTGGGGGAGAGGGAAAGAACATGAAAAAATGTAACTAGGGGAAAACATTCAAATTAAAAATTAAAAAATAAAAATAGAGTTTTATGCAGTAAGAAGTTTGGGAATATTACCCTGAAACATATCCCAAATATAACATAGCCTAGTTTTTATCCAATCAATTTAATTAAATAAACATTTATTGAATATCTGTTATATGATGGACTTTGAGGTACTGGAGAAGCAAGGACAAAAGAGAAATAGTTCCTGACCTCAGGGAGCTTATACTCTCCTGGGGAGAAATAAAATGTACAGATGGAATTTACTCATTCCAAATACATACAATGTAATCTAATTAATTTCAAAAGTCAGAGAATGTTCATGAGTAGGGGAGGATCAAGAAGGAGTTTCACAGAGGACTTGGCATTTGAGCTGTGCTTTGAAGGAAACTGGGGTTTCTATAAAATAGAAATGAAGAGAGAGAACATCCCAAGCATGGAGGATCACTTGGATGAAGGGCAGAGGTAGGGAATGGAATGCTATGTACTGGGGTCAGTTTCATATGTACTGATGGAATAACTCAATGGGTTGTCTACCTACGTGTCATAGACTAAGGGATTTGTCAACTACTTTGTTGTCATCAAGAGGTTAATCACAGGGTGGTTAATGTTTTTTTTTTTAACTGATGAGTTGATAACAGACAAAAACAAAAGGTGTCCATTAGTCCTTTTGCTTCCACGTGATAGAGTGATGGAAAATTGGGGGCTAGGGGAATGATCACAAGATTCTTAAATCATCTGTAAACATTAATTTAACTCGACACTCAACAAGTCATCTTATTCTGAAAACAAATTAGTCTATTCATAATGGCTGACATTTAGGGAGTGTTTTTAGGTTTGCAAAATACTTTCCATATATTATCTAATTTGAACTGCATAAGAACCAGCTTAGGAAGGTACTTTGGGTATCATGTCCATCTTATAGATGAGGAAACTCAACCTCACAGAGATTAATTAACTTCACACATAACCACACGATTAATAATTGTCAGAGCCTGGTCTTCTTGTCTCTAAGTCTAGCACTCTATCTGTTACTCCATGTTGCCTCCCTATTATTTATTTGTGATTCTGTTCGATCAGAAATTTACATAGATTTATATTCAAAACACAGACTATTAGAACTCAAGGCAACCTTAAACCCAGAATGGGCAGAAAGCTGCCTTAGGACTTTGGGAACACCCTATATTTTATAGATGAAGAGAATTTAGGCTCAGAGAAGTCCCACTCCTTCTCTTTTTAGCCTTTCTTTTTCCTTCCTTCTACCATAACTGATTATATACGGAGCCCTTAGAATATTTCTTTGCTGTATCACTGGAGTTTTACATTCTTAATCTCAAATGTTTTTTTATTACCCTTAATTTCTGTCTTAGAATCAACAAAAAATATCATTTCCAAGGCAGAAGAACTAAGGGCTAGGCAACTGAGGTTAAGTGACTTGCCCAGGGTCACACAGCTAGAAAGTGTCTGAGGTCAGATTTGAATCCAGGTCCTCCTACCTCTAGACCTGGCTCTTTATCCACTGAGCTACCTAGTAGTCCCTCTATTATTTATTTGTGGTTCTGTTAGATCAGAGATTTATACAGATTTATATTCAAAACACATACTATTAGAACTTGAATGGACCTTACACCTAGTATGAAGCAGAAAGCTGCACTAAGATTGGGGGAACACCTTGTATTTTATAGATGAAGAGAATTAAGGCTTAAAGAAGTCCCACTTTTAGCCTCTTCTTCTCAAGGTTAATACTACTATATTCTTTGTTTATTACCCTTACCTTCTGTCTTAGAATCAATACTAATTATCAGTTCCAAGGCAGAAGGGCAGAAAGAGCTAGGCAACTGGGATTAAGTGACTTGGCCAGGGTCACACAGCTGGGAAGTGTTTGCGGTCAGATTTTGAGCCAAGATCTTCCATATCAAGGCCTGGTGCTCTGTCCACTGAGTCACCTAGTTGCCCTTCCTAATCTTAATTTTAAATTGGATAGGTAGGTTTTATACATCTTTAATATTTCCAAAACTTCATTAAGTTGACCTATATTTATAAGCCTGGATTTTTTCCTGGGGATCAGTACTCCTTGAAAGAGGAAAAAGTATCTCCCAATTCCCATTCTGAGAAAAGCCAATTGTTATTATTTCCATGACAGTAGTAGGAATAATAGAAGTAGTGATATAAGACCCTTCTTGGAGCTGATGGTTATTGCTAAAAAAAGGAACTAATAGGCTATAAATTATCTTTATGAAGCTATAAAACATAGTTAAATGCATGCATGGTGCATTGGGCTACACTAAATGAACTGAACCAAGAAGCAAAGAATGAGCATAAGCAGAGAACTATATAGTGATGGTAGGAAATCTGCAGAGTCAACATCTGGACCATAATTTCCTTCTTCTTCGACTTCTTCAGGATCTTGGCAGGTTAAAGTGGTATTAGGAAATAATACCATGAGCCTAAGGGAGCTGAAAAATGACGCTCACAATTCAATCAGAGGATGAATCTAGATAGAATAAGAGTGGAACCTTAACTTAGCTAGTATATGTAGACCTTAGCCTCCTCTCCCTAGTTAAAATTGACCTTGTCTAGGAGTTATTGTCAAGGCTTTACTCTCCCTTTACTATCCACACGTAAACTGGGTTGGCTGAGGACTGGCCTGGTGCAGAACCATTCTCCAAACAGGTTATGGTAAAACCATGTAGTTGTGAATTTTCTACACTGACCCAATAAACCAGAATTTATTCAATTATTCAAATAATTCAACAGACTAGAAAATATCAAATTGCCCCCTTTAGACTATACTTATTCCAAGATCATACCAGAATTCTGTCTCTCCTATCCATCTCCAGAGAAAAAACTGATGGGGTCTGAATTCAGATTGAAACATACTATTTTTCACCTTATTTACTTCAGGGCTTTTTGTTTTATGTGAGTCTTCTTCCAGGATATGACCAAAATGGAAATGTCTTACATGATCACATATATATAACCTAGATCAATTCATTTACTATCTCAAAGATTAGAGAGAGGAGGGAGGGATAGAGTGAAAGAATTTGGAACTCAACATTTTAGAAAACAAATGTTAAAAATTGTTATTACGTGTAATTGGAAAAAAAATATTCTGTTTATAAAAAGAATTCTGGGGGAGGCATAGCCAAGATAGTAGAATAGAAACTGGGAAAGCTCAAAACCACTATGAGAATCCTCTCTAGCCAATCTTAAAAAGCCACAAAAAGAATATAGGAGTGAAAAAATCAACAAAGAGATGGAGTGAAGCAACTTTCATGCAGAGAACAACTTGAAAGGTAGACAGAGAATATTTTGTTCATGGGTGAGAGAGGAGTATAACCAGTAGGAGGATACAACAAGAAGTAAGGTATAAACAAACAGCAAGTCTCCTCACCCTATATTTCCTATTCCAGGTTCTGAACCTGAGTCCAAGCCACATCCAGACTCTAAAACCCTGCCTAAGCCAACAGCAGTGTAACCCAATGCACACCAACTTCCAAGCAAACTTGAAATAAGGTCCAGAATTCCAGCTCAAGGCAGTCTGTGCTGTGTGTCTGATCTGTGTAAGCCCAGAGCAAGGCCAGGAGCCCAGTCCAAGCTTGTAGTGAGAACATGAATACCAGTTTGAGACAGTCTGGTCATTATAAACCCAGAGTTAGGTCTCTATATTCCCAGTGAAGGCAGTTCCCAAGATGTTGGTCTGTGGGACCATAGACCTAGCTAGCTCTTACCAAAACTCAAGGTGGAGTCCTAGAACAAGGTATTCCACAGTGTGCCTGACATGATCAAAGGTAGAATGAGGCCAAAAGCCTCTGCCCAAGCCTTACACTAGGTTTTGAGCCATCAACAATCTCAGGGAGGTGATTGAATCATCAGTGGGAGGTGACTTTCAGAACTCCCTACCTACAGACCATCATATCACCTTGGAAGAACGGAAGTTTACAGAAACTCAGAAATAAGGCTAAGAGTAGCATCAAAGAAGAACTGGAGTTTAAGAGAGTGCCCTATCATCCCTGATAACAGAGCCTACCTTTAAAAGAGAAAAAAGGCTGGGGAAATGAGCAAACATCAAAAAAACCACCTAGCCATAGAAAAATTTTATAGAGGCAAAGAGCAAGACACAGACACAAAAGGGGAGGGATAATGAAAGCAAGACAAAAACAAGCAAAGTTTCAAAGAAAAATATGAATTTGTCTCAGATTTCTGCAAGAGCTCAAAAAGAATTTCAAAAATCAATTAAGAAAAGGAGAGGAAAATGGGGAGGAGAAATGAAAATAAAGCAAGAAAAATGGATCAAATAAAAAAGGAGGCTCAAAAGCTCATGGAAGAAAATCATTCCTTAAAAATTAGAATTAGACAATTAGAAGCTAATAACTTCTTAGGACAACAAGAAATAATAAAAACAAAATCAAAAGAATGAAAAAACAGAAGAAACTGAAATCTCATTGAAAAAACAACTGACTTGGAAATAGATCCAGGAGAGACAATTTAAGAATTATTGAACTATCTGAAAACCATGATTTTAAAATAGTCTGAACATCATGATACAAAAAAATTATCAAAGAAAACTACCCTGATATTCTTGAACAAAAGAGTAAAAGGAAATCAAAAGAATCCATGGATCACCTCCAGAAAGAAATCTCCAAATGACAATTCCCAGGAATTTTATAGCTAAATTCAAGAGCCCCCAAGCCAAAGAGAAAATACTGCAATTTAGATACTATAGAGCTATAGTCAGGATTACCTACATCTTAGCAACAACCACATTAAAGGATCAGAAGGAGTGGAATCTGATATTCCAGAAGGCAAAAGATCTAGGTGTACAATCCAAAATCACCTAACCAATAAAATTAAGTATATTATTTTAGGAAGAAAAAAATGTCATTCAAATAGAAGATTTCCAAGTATTCCTGATGAAAAGACCATACCTAAATAGAAAATTTGATGCCCAAACACAAGACTGAAGAGAAACCTAAAAAGATAAATAAGGAAAAAAATTTAAAGGACTCAATAAGGTCAAACTGTATGTATTTCTACATAGAAAGAGGATGTTTATAATTTTTCTTTTTTTTAAGCCCTCCTCTTTTGTCTTAGAATCAATACTGTGTATTGGTTCCAAGGCAGAAGGGTGGTAAGGGCTAGGTAATAGGAGTTAAGTGACTTGCCCAGGGTCACACAGCTAAGAAGTGTCTGAGGTCAGATTTGCACCTAGGAAATCCTGTCTCTAGGTCTGGTTCTCAATCCACTGAGCCATCTAGCTGCCCCTGATATTTGTAATTCTTAAAATAAAATTTTTATCAGTAGTAGAGCACTTAGATGGAGTTTACATAGACAGAGAATGTGGAAGTAAGCTGATTAGGATGGCATGATCTGCCAAAAAAAATCAAGGGGTGAAAAAGAGCATTGCACTGAAAGAAAAGAGAAGGGAGACATGGAATAGGGTAAATTATCTCACCTAAAAAAGTGGGAAAAACTATTACAGTGAAGGAAAGGATGAGGGTAATGACAAGCATTGTTTAAACCTTACTCTCATCATAACTGGATTGCAGAGGGAATAACAACCATACTCACTGGGATATAAAATCCTACCTTTCCCTATAGAGAACTAGGAAGGGAATAAGATAAGGGTGATGGGAGGAGTAATAGAAGGGAGGGAGAAGTGTGTGT
This sequence comes from Gracilinanus agilis, assembly GCF_016433145.1. Lineage (NCBI taxonomy): Eukaryota > Metazoa > Chordata > Mammalia > Didelphimorphia > Didelphidae > Gracilinanus > Gracilinanus agilis. The sequence continues at coordinate 487,906,088 of NC_058133.1, read as the reverse complement.
GTGGGGGTAATAAAAAGGCAAAACACCAATAAGGAAGGATTGAATGAAAGGAAAAAGAGTAGGATCAAAAGGAGAAAATAAGATGAAAGGGAATACACAGTTGGTAATCATAATGGTGAATGTGAATGATATGAACTCACTCATAAAACAAAAGCAGATAATAGAGTGGATTAAAAACCAGAATCCTACTATATGTAGTTTATAAGAAACACATTTGAGGCAAGGTGACACAGAATAAAGGTAAGGGGCTGGAGCAGAATTTACTGTGCAATATCTGAAGTAAAACAACAACAACAACAGGAGTAGCAATCATGATTTCAGTCAAAACTAAAGCAAAAATAGATCTGATTAAAAGAGATAAGGAAGAAAATTACATCTTGCCAAATGGTACTTTAAACAGTGAAGTAGTATCAGTACTAAACATAATATGCACCAAGTAGTATAGCATCTAAATTTTTTAAAGGAGAAATTAAATGAGCTTAAGAAGGAAATAGACAGTAAAACTATTCTACTGGAGGACCTCAACTTTGGCCTTTCAGACCTAGATAAGTAAAACCAAAAATTAAACAAGAAAGTAGTAAAGGAAGTAAAAGAAGTAAAGGAAGGAACTTAGAAAAGTTAGAACTAATAGCTCTCTGGAGAGAATTGAATTGGAATAGAAAGGAATATACCTTCTTTTCAAGAGTATATGGCTCCTACACAAAAATTGACCATGTATTATGGCACAAAAACTTTACAACCAAATGCAGAAAAACAGAAATATTAAATTAACCCTTTCCATATCATAATGCAATAAAAATTATAACCAATAAAGCTCCATAGAAAGACAAATAAAAATTAATTGAAAACTAAAATAGCTAATGCTAAAAAAGAGGTGGGTCAAAGAACAAATTATAGAAATAATTATTAATTTTATTATGAGAATAACAATGAAGAGACAATATATCAAAATTTATGGGATATAGCCAAAGCAGTACTTGGGGGAAAATTTATATTTCTAAATGCTTACATCAATAAAATAGAGAAAATGCAGGTCAATTAATTGAGCATGAACCTAAAAAAATTAGAAAAAGAACAAGTTAAAAATCCTCAATTAAAGACTAAATTGGACATCCTAAATATTAAAGGAGAAATTAATAAAATTGAACATAAGAGAATGATTGAACTAATAAATAAGATTAGGAGATGGATTTTATGGGGGGGACAAATAAAATAGATCATTAGTTAATTTGATTAAAAAAGGAAAGAAGAAAATCAAACCATCAGTTTCAAAAATTAATTCACTACCAATAAAGAGAAAATTAAAGCAATCACTCAGAGTTATTTCACCCAATTATATGCCTATAATAACAATCTAAGTGAAATGGATGAATATTTACAAAAATACAAACTGCCCAGATTGACAAAAGAGGAAATAGAATAAATAATTCCATCTCAGGAAAAGAAATTAAACAAACCATCAATGAATTCCCTAGGAAAAAATTCCCAGAGCTAGATGAATTCACAAGTTAATCTTATCAAACATTTAAAGAACAATTAATCCCAAAACTACATAAACTACTTGGGAAAATAGGCAAAGAAGGAATCCTACCAAATTATTTTATTTAAATAAATATGCCTAAGGCAGGAAGAACAAAAACAAAGAAAGAAAATTATAGGCCAATTTCATTAATGCAAAAATTTTAAAGATACTAACAAGAAGACTATAGCAATATATCACTATTACCAGGTGAGATTTATACCTGGAATGCTAGGCTGGTTTAATATTAGGAAAACTTTCAGAATAATTGACCATATTAATAACCAAACTAACAGAAATCACATGATTATTTTAATAGATGCATAAAAAGCCTTGGACAAAATACTAAACCCATTCCTATTAAAAACACTAGAAAGCATAGGAACAAATGGTTCATTCCTTAAAATGATAAGTAGTATCCACCTAAAACATTAGCAAGAATCATTCATGATGAGGATAAAGAAGCCTTCCTAATAAGATCAATAGTGAAGCAAGGATGCCCATTATCACCACTATTATTTAATATTGTATTAGATATGCTAGTACTTTAGCAATAAGGAAAGAAAAAGAAATTGAAGGAGTTAAAGTAGGCAATGAAGAAACTAAACTATCATTCTTTGTAGATGATACAATGGTATACTTAGAGAGTCAACTAAAAAAACTAGTTGAAAAAATTAATAAATTCAGTAAAATTGCAGGACATATAATAAATCCCACATAAATAATTAATATTTCTATATATTACCAACAAAGTCCAGCAGCAAGAGTTAGAAAGAGAAATCCTATTTAAAATCACTCTAAACAATATAAAACACCTGGGAATCTACTTGCCAAAGCAAACACAATATAATTTAATACAAAGTCAGAGCTAAATAATTGGGAAAATATTAATTACTCATGATAGATTGAGCTAATATAGTAAAAATGACAATTCTACTTAAGTTTATTTATTCAGTGCCATACCAACTATCAAATAATTATTTTATAGAGCTAGCAAAAGTAATAGCAAAATTCATCTGGAAGAACAAAAGGTTAATTAATTAATTAATTTCATTAATTCAGGGGAATTAATGAAAAAAAAAAAGTGAAGGTGGCCTAGCAGTACCAGATCTCAAACTGTACTATAAAGCAGTAATCATCAAAACAATCTGGTACTGTCTAAGAAATAAAATGATAGATCGATGGAGTAGATTGATACACAATATACAGGGGTAAATGACCTTAGCACCCTAGTATTTGATAAATCCATAGATCCCAGCTTTTGGAATAAGAACTCACTATATGACAAAAAAATTGCTGGGGAAATTGGAAAACAGTATGGCAGGAGTTAGGTATAGACCAATATCTCATACCCTAACACAAGATAAGGTCAAAATGGATATATATGATTTATATATAAAGTAAAACCATAACTAAATTGAGGGAACACAGAATAGTTTACCTGGAAAATCTCTGGAGAAGGGAAGAATTTATGACCAAACGAGATAGAGAGTATTCTAAGATGTAAAATTAATCATTTTGATTAATAACAATTTTTTATTTGATGAACAATAAACTGGGAAAAACATTTTTATAACAAAATTCTCTGTCAAAGGTCTAATTTCTTAAATTTATAGAGAACTAAATCAAATTTGTAAGAATACAAGCCATTCCTCAATTGACAAATGGTCAAAGGAAATGAATAAGCAATTTTCAGATGAAGAAATCAAAGCCATCAATAATTATATGAAAAAATGTTCTAAATTAGTCTTGATTAAAGAAATGCAAATTAAAACAACGATGAAGTACCACCTCATACCTATCAGATTGGTAAAGGAAAGTGGTAAATGTTGGCGGGGATGTGGCAAAATTGAGACACTAATGCATTGTTAGTGGAGCTGTGAACTGATCCAACCATTCTAGAGGTCAATTTGGAATTGTGCCCAAAGGGCTATAAAACTGTGCATATCCTTTGATCTGGTGATACCACTACTGAGTCTGTATCCCAAAGAGATAATAAAAAAGAAGAAAGGATCTACTTGTACAAAAATATTTATAGCAAGGGGGCAGCTGGGTAGCTCAGTGGATTGAGAGTCAGGCCTAGAGATGGGAGGTCATAGGTTCAAATCCGACCTCAGACACTTCCCAACTGTGTGACCCTGGGCAAGTCACTTGACCCCCATTGCCCACCCTTACCACTCTTCCACCTATAAGACAATACACAGAAGTTAAGGGTTCAAAAAATATTTATAGCAGCTCTTTTTATAGTGGCAAAGAAATGGAAATTGAGAGGATGCCCATCAGTTGGGAAATGGCTGAACAAACTGGTACATGTTGGTGATGGATACTATTGTGCTATAAGAAATGTTGAGCAAGATGATTTTAAAAAAATACAACTGGAAAGATCCACAAGAACTGGTGCAAAGCAAATAAGCAGAACTGGGAGAATAACAGCAATATCATATGATGATTATCTGTGAAAACTTGGCTACTCTCTCAGCAATGCAATGATTTTGGACAATCCTGAAAGACTCATGACAGGGAATCCTATCCACCTCCAGAGAAAGATATGTTGGAGTCATCTTTTACATCAGTATATTTATGGTTTTATTTTGGGATTTGGGTTATGTATGAGTGTGCTCTTACAATAATGACCAATATGAATGTGTGCTTTGCATGATAATAAAAATTAAAATTTTAGAAAATTCTTTCTCCTTTCCTCTATCTCTTTAGTCACCTGGATAGTAAATATAAGTATATTTGTAGAAGGTGTGCATACCCATGGAAGACCCTCCTGAATTCTTATTTCTCCTTAATAATAAGCAAATTCTCTTCTTTCAAAAGGTATCTGGGGTATGAAGAAAGGAAGGAAGGAAGGAAGGAAGGAAGGAAGGAAAGAAGAGGGAGGGAAGGAATTAGGGTTAATTAAGTGCCTTTTATATGGCAATCACTGTGCTAAGCACTTTCAAAATTTTATCTTATTCGATTATCATGACAACTCTGAGAGATAAGTACTATTATTATCTTCATTTTATAGTTGAGGAAACTTAGGCAAACAGAGGTTGAGTGACTTGCTCACGATCACACAGCTAGGAAGTGCCGAAGGCTAAAATTGAACTTAGGTCTTCCTGACTCATAGTCCAACATTCTATGTGACACAGCCCCTATGGAGATGGCAAGTGAATACAGTGTTGAACTTAAAGTCAAGTAACTGTGGGTTCAAATCCTGCCTAAGACACTTTCAGCAAATTACTTAACCTCACTCAGCTCTAGGTTCATCATCTATAAAGTAAGAACAATAAAAATTTACCTTCACAAGTTTGTATTTATGCTGAATATATGTATTTTTATATATCCTTGTCCTTCCTCCTCAATGTGAATCCCTCCTCCCATGAAAACATTATTTTGTTCTTTGTATTTGTATCTCTAGTGCTTAACACAGTGCCTGGTACACAGTAGGCACCTAATAAATGCTTGTTGATTGATTGGTTGTAAGGATCAAATGAAATAATACATAAATACAGCCTTTTGCAAATCTTAACGTCTTAAATAAATGTTAACTATTGTGTTGTTGTGGTTGTTGTTGGGTACATTGACACAATCTCTCTGTTGGTGAATTTTGCTAAACTTTTTCTTTGTGAAAAGGGAAGATTTGGGGGCAGCTGGGTGGCTCAGTGGATAGAGAACCAGGCCTGGAGACAAGAGGTCCTGGGTTCAAAATTGGTCTCAGATACTTCCTAGCTGTGTGGTCCTGGGCAAGTCACTTAACCCTATTGTCTATCCCTTACCACTCTTCTGCCTTGGAACTAATACCTTAGTATTAGTTCTAAGACAGAAGGTAAGAGTGGTGTTTTTAAATTTAAAAAAAGGAAGGTTCAGTATGTGTGTACAGGGATGAGAAGGATGTCAAGAAGCAACAGAGGTATAAAGAAAGATGCTAAGTAAATGTTCTCTTTTTCTTAACCAAAGAATTAACCTGTCTAAAAGAATCTCACTCTATTAAAGAGGTACAAAAGGTTTTCAGGAAGATCTCATCAGGCTCTTCTTGAGCAAACCCTCTATTTTTTCTCTTTGTTAAAAAAAATCAGTATCTGAAAATTATACCAGTGTGCAATTATCACACTCAACCGAATGATCATTTATTAAATGTTTATTAAATGATGATTTATTAAATGTGGAACACAGTGAAAGTATGAAAAAACAACAACAGTCCTCCTCAAGAAGTTCACAACTTTTTGGAGGAGACAATATACAAACAAATATGTACAAATAAGACATGTAGAGGCTAAATTAGGAGTAGTGTCTGAGAGAAGGCACTAAAATTAAGGAAGATAGAATAAGACTACAAATGCAGAAGATCACAGACCTGACAGAAGCCAGAAAAGCCAGGAGATAGAGATGAAGGAGAGCATTCTAGGCATGGGGCCATTCTAGGCCAGTGAAAATATTTGGATTCAAGAGATAGAGTACTATGTTCGAGGAATAGGAAGAAGGGCATTGTCACTAAACTGTAGAGAATGTGGAGGTGAATAAGGTGGAAGAAGACTGGAAAGGTAGGAAGGGACCAGATTATGAAGGGCTTTCAAATCCAAACAAAGGATTTCCTATTTGATCCTGGAAGCAATAGGAATCAACAGTCTATGGCAATGTTCCCATAACTGAAAAGTCCAAGGCTTTACCAATCTCCAAACATAGTCGTATAATGCCTGTCTAGGCTTATGCCTGACTTATGCTGTCAAGAGTTTTGTCTAAACTTGACCACTGCTGATAAAGCTTAGCCACAAAATAAACTGCTGCTCACAAACATGACTACTAGTGCTGGGAACCTACACCAAAAGGAGAAAAAAAAAAAAAAGAAAGAAAGAAAATTTAAAAACATTCCAGAGAGGCCTCGAATATAGCCCACAGGCCAGAACTACAGAATTGCAACTCTCTAAGTCTACAATGACAAGATGCCATCTCAGCAGGCTTCACAATAATTACACTCTTGTTTATACCCCACCCAAAGTCTGCCTTGAAAATATGTCTAGGTCTGAATGAAAAGGGGGGGAAAGCCCTTAGTTTTTATACATGAACTAAAACCAAGCAACATTTTTAACTGGAAAGAGAAAGTAGAGAGTATCTTGCCAAGGAAAGGCTGATTAAGATATCCAATATAGAAGTTTATTTATCTTGACCAAAAAAATCGCAAAGATTTGAATCTGTCTATAAAGTTATGTCAACTCTCCTCTCTCTGGTGAGCCTTGCCTCCCCCAGGGATATGTGTGTGTGTGTGTGTGTGTGTGTGTGTGTGTGTGTGTGTGTGTGTGTGTGTCTTCCTGACACACTACTACCTGGAGTTGAGTCCTTTCCTGCCCACCCGCAAGGGGGATCCGCTTAGGGTTTCTAGAGAAACAAATGTTTTTCTCCAAGACATATGCACAGTCCACATAACTCACAATACTAGTAAAACCTGGATGACCTCTTCTGCAAATATCTTATTGTTGCTCAAAGAATTTGCATTTTCTATCACTATCCTTCAATTGATCATTTTATTCTTCTCATCTGTGTGTCTCTAAGAAGCTGGAGCATGTGCAATGGCCATATCCAAGTAAAACTGTCTTGGCAGATGGATTAAACCAGATTGAGAGTAACCAACAGATCCCAAAACCCAATCACTGAGTGGGGGGGAGAGTGGTGTCTCTTCTAAACATGTGAAGAATTGGCAGAACAGACAGGTGAGAACAATTTGTTTCAATGGCCACAAAGGTGGCAGAAGTAGATGTTGTACAGTGCCTAGAGTTTGGTCAGACTTGAAAGATGCTAAGGTCCTCCAGTGCATCCCAGCCTATCACCAGTCATCCTGACTTTTGTCTTGCCACTGGATTTGGATGATTTTGTAAAAGAGAGTGGTAATTCTGTGCAAATATGCATCTCTTAAATCCAATTCATGCATAAGTCAAGATATCATCCCATAATACCACTGGTCCTCTTTAAAAATGAAGGATGAACAACAATATTTCTGCATCTCTCAAAATGGCTGAATAATTCCTTGTAGAACCTCTGCATCTTCTGTCTGAGACCTCATGATGCCTCCTTTCCTGGGTCGTCATATGGTTTCTCAGAGTGTCCTCAGTGAAGTAAGGTAAGATAATATAATGGACAGAGTGCTAAATTTGGAATCAAGAAGCCTAGAGTTCAAATCCTGCCTCTTATATTTAATGTATGACCTGAGCAAATTAATTAGTCTCTCAACATCTCAGTTTCCTTGTTTGTACATAAAGGGAATTGATTAGATTTGTGGCCTCTGAGGTCCCTTTTGCTCTATGTATGTAGTCCCTCTTTTCTGTGTCTCTGTTAGATTTAACTTTAAGTCTCATTTTAAGGACCAAGTTCAATGGCATAGTCAGACATTAATTTGTAATTGAATTCTGGACTAGCAGAGCAAAATATTCAAGGTGAGACTTTTTCCAGGCAAGATAATTTGGGAGGTTGGCAGGAGAGATCTGTGCCACTGTGATGGGAGCCAGTCTGGAACTCAACTGCAACAGCACCAATTCTGGGCTTTGGAGGTGGTTGCAAAAACATTGGCTTCTGGAACTCTTTGCCCAGAGACAGTAAGGGGGTTGTACAACTGGTAAGAAAGAGATTACAAGGGATCTTGAGTGAACACCAAGCATAGGACCCTGTTGCATAGTCTATATGCAATTTGAGGTCATAGTTCCAGGGTGGAAAGGAGTATTTGTGGTCAGTCACAAGAGATTAGGAGCCCTGGTCACAGTTCTAAGGCCCTGAGGAATGCTACCACCTACAGGTATGGGAGACATACCAGGGACCCTTTATGGGTAGAGGACAGACTATAGACCAGGAAAGTAGTGACCACAACTCTCCCCACATCACATTTGCTTGGAAGCACTGAAAACTTCAGACCCTGCAGAACTAACTGAAAATAGAAGCATGAAAAAACCTGTGGCTTAGGACAATGCCTCTTCCCCACCAAGCAAAGCCTAACTTTGACATGAAATTCAAAATCAAGAAATAGGCTGGAAAAATGAGCAAGCAACGAAGAACTTGACCATAAAATTCTACTGCTCTGGCAGGGAACACTAAGACTCAAGCTCAGAAGAAAACTACTAAAAACAGCTATCAGCAAGGCCTTGAAGAAAAATGCTAATTGGAAAAAAAAGCTAAACGAAATTCCCAGGAGAGTTAAGGAAAGAGATAAGTGGCAGAAAAAAAGAATAGGGGAAAAAATGAGAATGATGTAAGAAAATTATAAAATGATAATTAACAGATTAGTAAAGGTAACACAAAAATACTGAAGTTAAATACCTTAAAAAATAAAAACAGAATTGGCCTAATGGTAAAAGTGACACAAAAATTCACCAAAGAAAAGAACTTCTTAAAGAACAGAATAGGACAAATCAAAAAGGAGATAAAAAAATTTTTTCTGAAGATTTTCTTAAACAGCAAAATTGGTCAAATAGAAGAGGTACTAAAGTTCACTGAAGAAAATAATTTCTCAAAAATTATAATTGGGGAAATGAAAGCTAATGACTCCGTGAGACACCAAGAAAGAAAAAAAACAAAGAAAAAGAAAAAAGAAAAAATAGAAGAAAATGTGAAATATCTCATCAGAAAAACAACTGACCTGAAAAAAGGATTAAGAAGAGATAATTTAAAATTACTAAAGTATATGGTCAAAAAAAAACCCTTGACATCATAATTTGAGGGATTACAATGAAAACTGCCCCAATACTTTAGATCCATATGGTAAAATAGAAATTGAAAAATCTGTCAATTGCCTCCTGAAAGAGATCCTGAAATGAAGACTCCCAGGAATAGCATAATTAGATTCCAGAATATCTAGGTGAATGAAAAACTACTGCAAGTATATAAAAAGAAATGATTTAAATATCATGGGGTCACAGTCAGGATCACATAAGACTTAGCAGTTTCCATTTTAAAGGAGCAGAGGTTTTGGAATATGATATTTTGGAAAGCAAAGGAGCTAGGATTACAAATGAGAACAACCTACCCAGCAAAGTGAGTGTAACTCTTCAGGGAGGGAAATGGATATTTAATGAAATAGAGGACTTTCAAGCATTCCTGATGAAAAGGGCAGAGCTGAGTAGAAAATATGATATTCAAACACAAGATTCAAGAGATGTAGAAAAGTAAATATGAAAGAGAAATCATAAGGGATTCAATAAAGTTAAGCTATTTATACTTCTAAAGGGAAGATGACACATGTAACTCCTAAGAATTTTATCATTATTAGGGTAGTTATAAGGAGTCTACATAGACAGAGGACACAAGTGTGAATTGATTTATGTTAGGATGATCTCTAAAAAAAATTAAGCAGTGATAAAGAGGGATGTACTAGGAGAAGGGAATGGAGAGGAAGAATGGGGAAAATTATCTCAGAAGAAGTATGCAAAGAAGGGCTTTTTAGTGGAGGGAGAAATGGAGGGAGTGGAAACTGCTTGAACTTCACTCTAATCTAAATTGATTCAAAGAGTGAAGATTATATAAACCTTCAGTCAGATATAGAAATCTAACTTATACAACAGAGAAGGAGGGGAAGGAGATAAGAAAAGGGGGGAGGGGTTAAAAGGAAGAGGTGGATTAACGGAGGCTTCAGTTGGAAGCAAAACTGATTTTTGAGAAGGGACAGGGCAAAAAGGGAGAAAGAAGGATAAAAAGAAGACAGTAGGATGGTGAGAAACAAAGGGTTAGTAAACATATCTATGAATGTATGTAAAACAGAAGTGGAAAGCAGAATGGATTAGAAACCCAAATCCAACAATATACTGTTTACAAGAGACACGCTTGAAACAGAAACATACCACAAGGAATTAAAATAAGGGCCTGCAAGAGATTCTATTATGCTTCAACTGAAATTTTAAAAAATTAAGGGAAGCAATCATGATCTCAGACAAAGCAAAAGCAAATATAGACCTAATAAAAGAGATAATCATGGAAACTACATTTTGCTAAAAGGCATGATAGACAATGGAACAATATAAAAAATATTTTCAGCAAGTTTCTCTGATAGAGGCCTCATTTTTCAAATATATAGGCAACTGAGAAATATTTATAAAAATAAAAGCAATTCTCCAGTTGATAAATGGTCAAAAGATATGAATAGTCAACTTTCAGAAGAAGAAATCAAAGCTATCTATAGTCTTATGAAAAAATTATTCAAATTACTATTGGATGGAGAAATGCAAATTAAAAGAACTCTGACCTACTACCTCACACCTGTCAGAAATGGGGCAGATAGATGGTTCAGTGGATTGAGAGCTAGGCCCAGAGATGGGAGATCTTAGTTTCAAATCTAGCCTCAGATATTTCCTAGCTGTATATTCCTGAGTAAGTCACTTAACCGCTATTGCCTAGCCCTTAACACTTTTCTGTTTTGGAACCAATATACAATTGTCAATGCTAAAATGGAAGGTAAGGGTTTATTTAAAAAAAAAAAAGACAAATGCTAGAGGGGATGTAGGAAAATAGGTACACTAATGAATTGTTGATGGAGTTGTGAACCAATCCAACATTCTGGAGAATAATTTGGAACAATGCCCAAAGAGCTATAAAATTGTGTATATTCTCTTACTCAGCAATACAACTATTGTGCCACCATTAGGTCTGTATCCCAAAGAGAGCAAAGAAAAGTAGAAAGGACCTATATGTACAAAAACATTTAAAACCGTTCTTTTTGTGGTGGCAAAAAATTAGAAATTGAGGGGATATCTATTAATTGAGGAATGGCTGAACAAGTTGTGATATATGATTATGATAGAACTCTATTGTGCTATAAGAAATGAAGGGGATGGTTTCAGGTAAACACAACAAGGTCTAAATGAACTGATGAAAAGTTTAATGAATGGAATTAAGAGATCATTGTGTACAGTAACATCAACATTACAATAATGATCAACAAGGAAAGATCAATACAATGATCAAAGGCAATTCTGAAGGACTCTTGAAAACTGCTATCCACTTCCACAGAAAAAACTGATGAACATTGAAGTATATTTTTATCACTTTATTTTTCTTGGGTTTTTTGTGACATGGCTAATGTAGAAATATATTTTGCATGAATTCATAAGTATAATAGATATCACATTGCTTGTCTTCTCAGTAGGTGGGGAGGAAGGATGGAAGAAGGGAGAGAATTTGGAACTCAACAATTTTTAAAAATATCTTATAAATAAATAAAAATTTTAAAGTATCTTTGTGGCCAAACCTGCATGGTTCTAACATAAGATAGGACAATATTATGTTGAGGAGAAACTTTGGGGGTACATTTTATTATAATAAGTTGATTTTTAAAAATCAATAAGCAATAAACACAGTGAGATTCTTCATTCTCTATACCTTTCAGTTAATCATATGAATTTGAAGACAGAATCTTTTGTAAGTAGTTTGCTAGAACTTGACTGTTCCCTTCTAATATTTGATGAAAAAATATAAGTAGACCATTCTCATAAATGTATACTGGGAGAAAGGAAGTGGAAATTAGAAAACACACACATGCACACATTTCCACAGCTTATTAAAACCTGCATCATTCTTTACTCTGGTCTTCTCTAGGATTCCAGGAAAGATGGACTGCAGTTGGATTTTTTTAGAGATGAAAAAGGAAGCTTATGAGTCAGTAGTTACTGATGTTCTCAATCATCTTTTCTGGATAATAATAATATTAAATGATCTTTTTCTCCAATCTTTTGAGATCTTTCCAAAATCAGGAATCTCAAAATTTTATCCCTCATTATTTTCAAATTGAGTTACATCTAGGATTTTCCCCCACCTTGGTCCAAGTGAGAAGTTTTCCCCATCTTTGTCTTTTAGTGCCATTTCCTTTTCTTATCATATCAGAGACTCAGAAATTTGAGTTCAAATGTTTGATTCCACCACCATCATAACTGACAAAAATAATTTGTTCTAGAAATGCTGACAAATCTGTTGCCCTGTTTCTCTGTTCATCCAGATGTTTTGGGGATGACCTGACTAAGTTTGGTCTCATGCCCAGCTTTCTACATACTTGTTTTCCTCTCTACTGTTCTTTCCTGTTTTGAGCCCACCCAAATTCCAATAAGGCAAGATTGGACATCTGGAATTCACACTTTTTTGCTTCATCCACTTCTGCTACTCATTAACTGGCAAACGCTGGAGAATTTCTTTAATACAACATGTGTGTTCTTGTGAGTAGCATGGGGAAAGTCCATCACTATTCAAGTCTGTATTAGTCCAATAGTGTTGTGCAGTAAAAAGTGCTGTGGATCAGAGTGCCAAAAGATTTGACCTTACACCCTAGCTCGGATGCCTCTGACAAGTCATTTCATTCTCTGACCTTTAGTTTTCTCATATTGGAAATGAGAGGCGAGGACTGGATGATTTTTAATGTTCCTTCTAATTCCTTTGATCCTATAATCCTGTATCTGCCAGACCTTCATTTAATAAAGAACAGGAGGTGCCTCAGAGCATTGGCCAGAAGGAGGAGCATCGGACAGAACTCATTGTTCTAAAGCAGTCTGGGAGCATCATTTTCCATCTGTGCCCAAGGCACATCTGAATTAAATTAGAGGCACCCTGGAGGTTTGACTGCTTGTACACCTGTGTGTCCCCCTAAGCCCTGCCAAGAATATCAGAGAGTAGCAAAAAGGGATATTGGTTCTAAATATTTGTTTCATTTAGTTGGCTATGATAACAATTGTGTGTATAAGAAGTCACATTTATATAATAAATATTGAATGATTTACATGCATATACTACTTTCCAGTTACAAAGCACCTTACAATTTAAGGTAGTGCATCGACCTCTCATCCATCCCCAGTGGTATGCTGGCAAATGTTTAACAACCACCTCTCTAGGGAAGATAAAAAAAAACCCTGTATACAAGATACATTTTAATGTTCAATCTGCAATATTAGAATTTTCTCTATCACTTTCCTAACCAGTGGTTCCCGATCTTTTTTGGCTTCCCGCCCCCTTTCCAGAAAAAATATTACTTAGCCCCCTGGAAATTAAATTTTTTTTTAATTTTAATAGCAATGAATAGGAAAGATAAATGCACCTGTGGCCATCAACGCCCTCCCTGGATTGCTAAAGTTCACACTCTCTCTGAGCCTCCAATTAGGAAATTAGGAAGATTTCTAAGTCCTAGACAGAGGTTGGATTCTCTAATTCAGTGATTCCCAAAGTGGGCGCTACCGCCACCTGGTGCGTGCTGCAGCGATCCAGAGTGGCAGTGATGGCCACAGGTGCATTTATCTTTCCTATTCATTGCTATTAAATTTTAAAACAAATTAGTTTCCAGGGGGATAAGTAATATTTTTTCTGGAAAGGGGGCGATAGGCCAAAAAAGTTTGGGAATCACTGGTCTAGACAATCAACAAGACAATAAATCAAATCCTAATTTGTCACATTTGCTAATTTCTGAGTTGTGAACGCTCACACTGAACATTTAACAATCAGGTTGTTTGGTTTTTTTTTCCTGAGCTGTTAAAAGCTGACTCCAGCATACCTCTTTGACCATTCCCCTTCTAATGGTCTCTGGCAAGCTCAGTGGCTCTGCCCACATGTAGGAGATGGGTATTAGATCTGGGATCACAATGATACAGAGAATCTCTAAATGAAGCAATTCTCTCTATGAATGCAGATTGACACCTTCTCTGTAATTAATGGCCTTTGAAAGTTGCCCCAAAAGACTCAAAGTCACATGGCCAGTTATCAGAGGTAGAATTTGAACCCAAGTCTTCCTGGCTCCAAGGCCAGTGCTGTATCATGAAACCAGACTGTCTCTCAGCATGTGACATGGCCAATGAGGAACAGTCTGCATAATTTGCTAGAAAGGGGCACCAGCTGAACCCCCTTACATGATCACTGGACAGTCAGCAAACTGAGAGGCAGTTAGGTGGAACAGTGAAGAAAAGAAGACCAGGTTCTAATCTGGCCTCAGACACTCACTGATTGGGTGACATTCCTTGGGCAAGTCACTTAAAAGCCCCCAGTCTCAGTTTCCTCATCTAAAAAATGGAAATATTTATTTTTATTTTTCATTCCAAGTTTTCTCTTTCCCTCCACTCTTTCCCCACCCATTAAGAAAGCAAGATGTATGATAACCATTATACACATGAAGTTATGCAAAACATTTCCACATTAACCAACTATTGGTGGAGGGAAGCAAGAAAATAAATTAAATAAATTAAAGAAAGAAAAAATCAATCTGCTTCAATCTGCCTTCTGTGGACGTGGATAGCATTTCTTATCATGAATCCTCTGAAATTGTCTTGATCGGATTAGTTGTCTTTCACAACTGATTACCATACAGTATTGCTGTTACTGTGTATAATGTTTTCCTGATTCTGCTCATTTCACTTTGCATCAGTTCATATAAGACTTGCCAGATTTTTCTGAAATTGCCCTACTAGAAGGTTTTGACATGTATGAAATCAAATGTATAGCAAGTAAATTGAGGGGGGAAAGCATAGAAACTGGGGGAAATCAGGGAAGGCTTCAAAGATGAGGTGGCACCAAAGATGAGCCTTAAAGGAAAATCAAGATCTAGAGAGATGGAAAAGAGATGTGTTCTCCAGGGATAGAAGGATAGGGACATAGATGGGCCTTGGACCTATGATTTCATTGCTACAGAGAACTTACAGGTAAGGAAACTCCTTCTTCCAAGGGCTAGTTGGCACCTTCTTTATGAAAAGAAAACTTTTGTAAAGAAAACTTGAGGTAAAAGATGAAATGCTAAGCTCAGAGAGTAGCTGGCAATGTGGTTTGGCTAGAACACACAGGGTCTAAATGAGAATAAGGAGAAATAATCCTGAAAACGTAGGTTGTAATTAAACTTTCAAAAGAGAGAAACTTGAAGCAAAATGAGACAGACCAGTTACTAAAATAATTGGCTATTACAATAATCTAGGCAAAAGGGATCTGAACTAAGAAAGAGGCCACATGAAGAGTGAGAAGGGGAAGGGTATGAGAGATGTTCCAAGAAAGCAGAATCCTTAGGACTTTATATGAGCTGAATGGGTTTGGGCAAGGGGAAGAAGAGGGGAGAGTCTAAGATGACTCTAAGGTTACAAAACCACAGAATGATTGTGCCCTCAATAGAAACAGGGTGGTTTAGAGGAGGGGCATGTGTGTTGGAGGAAGAGGATGAATTGCTTTTTGGTCACTTTGAGTCTGAGATGCCCCTGGAACATACCAAGCTTATCCAGAACATTCAAAAACCTCTCACCACTTCCTGCCTCATTTGCCAGGCCCTTGGGCCCCTCTTTTTTACTTTAAGTTTTTTTTTTAAATCTCCTCTTTTAAAGCATCTTTCTTTAACTTATATTGAGATTGTTTCACCTAAAGATATTTAGGTTTCTCTGTTTCTCAGCTTTTTTGAATTCATCTGTTTTTAGCAACTGTCAAAGAGCCTCCTCCATGCCCTTCTCTGATGTCTAGCAGTAGCTCCGATGCACTAACATTTTCCCCATCACTTACTACTAGATTGAGTCTTGCTCAGTATTAAATCAAATGCTATTAAAAATTGGCATGCTCACCCGTTTTACATCCCGCTGGAGTGTCCAGAAATGCGTGGATGGCATTCTCAATCTGCAAATCAGACAGAGAGGAGCAGGTCAACATCCAATGGGTCAATTTGTACCTTTAAATTTTAACAGAAGCTCTTGATCATATATTTTAACCCATGTCCTGGGTCTCCCTCTAAAACAAGAAGACCCTAAGTTTTGGGGGGGCTTCTTTATTTCTTCAAAGCCTTGACATTATCACAGTAGAGGGAAGATGTCGCTGACATTAACAAGAAGGGAGGGAGTATATTACATTGGAGTATGCTAGACTCAGTGCCAAAGAATTATGGTTCAAATGCCACCTCTGTTACTTATTACCTGGGTGACCCCGAGCAAAATGGTCTCACTAGACCTCAATTTCCTTATATGAAATATAAGGAAATTTGACTCAATGACCCCTAACAATCTTTCTAACTCTACCTCTGCTCCTACCTAGGATCAAGTCCTAGGTGCAGAGGAAGAGAGATGTCAACAAGAAAATTCAGAATGTGCTACCAATATTGACTGGATTCCCATTCCCCCTGGGAATCCCAGCAAATCTTGTAATAGACACCAGGAAAAAAGAGCCTGAAAAGGGAAAATGAATAAGTGGATATCTGGGATATCTACTAGGCAAAGTTTTCAGATCCTGGGGTAGACCCAGGGAACTGAGGAAACCAATTTCAACTAGCTTTCAATCAATTGTTAAATTTTCAGTGTATTTACATCTGGGAAAATGGCAAATACTACAAATCAGGGCCCAATCTAATATTTTGTTGATTGTCTGGACATGAGAAAGTGATGGAGAAAATGTTGATAATAATGATTAAATTTAAAAGTGTCTCAATCATGCATTTTTCCCCCCTGAGGAGCCCATTGTTAAACATTTTACCCATACACCCTTGAATAGATCCCAAGCTACTGGTAGCCTTAGTGCAGGGAACTGAGAACATGGAGTCAATAGGACCTCCTCAACTTAACCAGAATCCAAGTGTAAGTATTCCCAAGTGAATTTAAGTCACTTGCTTTCCTCCTAAAGAACTGCTTTTCAAAGTTTTTCTTCCCCCACTGTTGCTATTTCCCCCATATTTATCCAATACAAAAGCCATGGCTAACACTTAATAGATCAAGTGAGAGAGTGCTCCTAAAGCCCCACCACCTTTTTAGATCTTGCAATGAGCTCTGGAAATGAGTCTTGTTCTCAAAGAGCTCACTGTGGTTCATAGAATCACAGATATAAAGCTGGAAGGAATGGAGAATTTATCTAGTCCAACTTAACTCATCTATAAGGAAAGTGGATAATCTCAGAGAAATTAAGTCACTTGTCTACCATCACACAGAAAAAGTCCCAGCTAGGATTTGAACTCTGGGCTTGTGACTCTACAGCTAGTGTTCTGCCCACTGTACCAGGTAGGACAATCCCTCCGGTCTGCAATGAAATTCATTGGGACAAGTTCTAAATAACTATCTTGATTTCTAGATCTGTTGAAAAATACCATGAAGATGCCATGGGAACTGATTCACATGAATCAAACAGATGGAGGGCTGAATGAGCTCCTGGAGAAGAGGAATTTGAGGGATGTGATTTTTAAGGCTGGACAGTCATTTTTCCCATTAGTAGTCCAGTAACTACTCATCCCTTCCCTGGGCCCTCTCCCATTCCTTTTCTACTTACCACGGGAAGTGGAATCTTTCTATCAGTATCCAGAATCCATTCCTGGAACTGCAATGTCAGAGCTTCCTTCCTCATCCTACCCACATGAGTCTTGATTCTCTCGATATTTTCTCTTCTTTCTCGATTATCTTTGACTTCCCTCTTTATCTTGAATACTCTGAAAGAGATAGGCATAGAGGATCGGGAGGTGAAGTGAAGGCACTTCATTCTCACTTTATATCCACCTGTGAGAATTAGATTAAGTCTACACTGCCCATCTTTAGATTTAATCACCAAAGGTGAGAACACCTCTAATTCTGGGAGGTCCATAACCTAGGTGTGCTAGAGTGGGTGACGAATCAAGATCAACTGACTGCCCCCCAGGCAGTCCTATGAGAATCGTCTATTGTGACCGTGCAAATTAGGAGATGGATGCAGGAAGTGACAAAAGCTGCTATCTTTTAAATATGATGGTAACTTCCTATGGAGGTAGTTGGCGTTTAGAACTTGGTATAGAAGGATCTCTGGTGGGATCTCTGACTGCTTCCCTCTGAATTGTCACTTGGGTAAGTTAGGCTGACTCTCTCTCTCTTCCCTTGGCGTTTCTGGAGTCTCTACCCTCAAGGAGGCCTCTCTTGCCTCTCTAATTGTAAAAGGCCTTGTGGCTAGAAGCCTTGTTTAATTAACCTCTGTGCCCCTCTGCTGGGGCCTCTAAATTCTGACCTGGTCTGGGCCTCTGGTCTGGGCCAGGGTTTCTCTCTCTCAATTTCCCTATCTCCAATCTTCCTAATTGTAAATAAATCACCATAAAAGTCAATTTTGACTTGAGATTATTCTTAATTGAGGATTGATAATAGTTCAATCCTCTGGTGACCATCTTTTAATATACTGAACCCATAAAACCCCTTTCCCCCCCTTACACACCTCACTTTACATTCTGCTATAGTGTCCAGAAATATAAGGACAATGTTCTAAGATGAAACCATTTCATCTAACCTGACTGAGAATATGAGAGTATCAAGCATCCTTCAAGGTCTAACTCCTGCTTCTCCCTGGCAAAGAAGCCTTCCCTAATCACTCCAGCCTACAGGAATCCCTGAATTCTCAGACCCCCTTCAGGACCTGTCCATATCACTGATCTAGTTCAAAATTTAGAGCTGGGAGGGAAGCTTGGAGATCATCAAATCCAACTCTTTCATTTTATAGATTAGAAAACTGAGGCCTGAAGACATTAAGTGACTTGGCTAACATCACATATATGGTCAGTAGTGGAGCTAACATTCAAAACCAGGTCCTCTGACTCCAAATACAGTACTCTTTCCACTATATACAACATCAAGTATAAACTATTCACGTTTTTTGTTTCATTTCTTCAAAAAGGTTAGATCTCTATTTTTCCTGACTTCCAATCTAGCACCTTCTATTACAGAGATTGCACATCATGATCCCTAAGGTTCAAGTGACTTCTGTTTCTTTGCCTCACACAGCACAGCAATAGAAATATGCTGTTGGTTCTCAATAACCATTTTTGAATGTATATATTAATTACTCTCTCTTTTCTTCAATGAGATGAAATGGCTTTAATTCATTCATTCTCTATAATTCTCAGGTTGCCTTAAAGAACTCAAGCCCTTCAAGTAATATCTTTGTGAAATAAATAAATTAACATTTCCATCAGTCAATCATTTCTTAATCTCCTTAATGGCAGCCACTGTTCTCAGAGCCAAAGACAGGACCAAAAAGAGAGAGTGCGTGCCCTCTAGGAGTTTCCATCCTATCAGAGGAGACAGCAGGTTAAGTACTATACACACAAGATAAATTCAAGTTCATTTGGGCTAGAGAAAGCACTTGTCAATGTGGAGATTAGGAAAGGTGGCACTTTACAAAGACGGAGTCTTTTAGTTTGGGTAGTAGAAAGTGTGATGGCCTGGCAGTCAAATCCTCTGCCACTTACAACCTGGGTGACCTTGGACAAGACACTTAACTATTCTTGACCTCAGTTTCTTCATCTATTAAAAAAAAGGGAGTTTGAAATAGATGATTTCTAAGGTTCCTCTCAGCTCTAAATCTAGGATCCTAGAAAAGAATGCAATTCAATTGTTATCAATTCAGTTCAATCAATTGTTATCCATTCAATTCATTCAACCAATATGCATTTATTTAATGCCTACTGTGTGCCAGATACAGTGCTAGATACTGAGGACACGAAGACAAGTCAACAACACATGAAGGGCCTACTATGTGCCTTGCATGATT
This sequence comes from Gracilinanus agilis, assembly GCF_016433145.1. Lineage (NCBI taxonomy): Eukaryota > Metazoa > Chordata > Mammalia > Didelphimorphia > Didelphidae > Gracilinanus > Gracilinanus agilis. The sequence goes on along the minus strand of NC_058133.1, from coordinate 487,886,131 downwards.
TTAGGTGTCAGGGATACAAAAACAAAGCATTCCCCACCCCCTCAATGAGCTTACTTACAATCTCCAGTGGGAAGAAGGGGAGATATAATATAGACAAAAGTAAATAGAAAGTATTTGTAAAGTAATATATTTCAAGAGGGAGAAAATGCACATAATAGACTGGTAAGGTATGTGTGGGAGGCACAATCAGGATATATCTCCTCTAGAGTAACAGATGGCACCTGAGTTCTAACAGAAAGTATGGATCCTAGAAGCCAGTGGGGAGAAAGAAATTCATTTAAGACACAGAGTACCTCTTGCACACAGGTATAAATGTAAGAGAGTGAATAAGAGGGAGTAGAATGACCTAAGACTGCCAAGAGAAAAAGAAACCTGATGGAGGAAGATTTGAAATGATTGATCAAGTATGTCTTATGTTATCCCAGTAGAAAGAAGGAATTCTTGAAGATTTTGGAGGGGTGATAAGTGACACAATCAAATTTATGTTTAAGGACTATCAATTTGGTAGCTGTTTAAAGGATGCTTTGGAGAAGGAAGACACAAGGAGAGAGGGAGACTGATGGTAAGGTTGTAATAATATATTCAAGAGGTGAACCAGAAGAGAAACCGAGGGAAGAAAAGAACAGAAGCAGAGAGGACAAAAAGATTTGAAACTGATTGGATATAGGGGTTGAGGGAGAAAGAAGAGTCAAGGAAGATGATAGGTTTGTGAACTCAGGGACTGCTGCTGTCATTCATAGAAATGGAGAATTTTGGAAAAGGAATGCATTTGGGGAAAAATACAATAAGTTCCCATTTAGTGCCCAGAATTAACAAACAGAGAAATAATCTAAGATAGTTTTACAAATTGTAGGGCATATTCTCCTGGGGGCAGGAGACCATCTCAGGAAAAGACTGAAGGAAAGTAGAGGACGGAAGTGAGTGTGAATGTAACTATGTCAGTTTCTCACATTTTCCATTAAGGATAATCTCAATTTATGCATAGACCATTCTTGTGGAGATGAAAAAGTGAACATACTAACTAGTTGTCACTGTTATTTTCTGTTTCCTTTTGTGATAATAATATTGTCTATGATATCCATCTGTATGAATTTTCTCCTCTTTGAGATATTCCAAAGTTTGATCCCTAAATATTATTAAATTTCATTGCTTCCAGAATGAATTTCTTCCACAAGTATTTTGCAAGATATACAAGATGTACTTACTTTTCCCAAGTACATTTTCTTTTTATATTTTTCTTGTTCTTTTTTTTACCAATTACATGTAATGACAAATTTCAACACAAGTTGTATAATTGAACTTATCTTCCTCTCTCCCCTCCCCTTTCCCATCCTGGTGCTGGCAGGTGATTCAATCTGGATTATACATGCATTATCATGGAAAACATATTTCCATATTGTTCATTTTTGTAAGTGAGTAATCATAAAACTAAAACCCTAAAACATAAACCCAAATAAACAATTGAAAAATTGTGTGCTTTCATCTGCATTCTTACTCCAACAGTTCTTTCTCTGGATGGAAGTGGATAGCTTTCTTAGTCATAAGTCCCTCAGAACTGTCCTGGATTATTGCATTACTGATAATAACTAAGTCTATCATAGTTGATCATTCCCCATTATTGCTGTTACTGTGTACAATGTTTCCCTGGTTCTGCTTATCTCACTCTGCATCAGTCCATGAAGGTCTTTCCAGCTCTTTCTGAAATCATCCTGTTCATCATTCCTTACAGCACAATAGTATTCCTTCACTGTCATACACCACAATTTGTTCAGTCATTCCTCAATTAATGGGCATCCCTTCAATTTCCAATTCTTTGCCACCACAAAAAGAGCAGCTATAAATAATTTTACACAAGTAGTTCCTTTCACCCCTTTTTATCTCTCCAAGATACAGAATGCAAGGATTGTTTTATAATCCTTTGGGCACCAAGACATTTTCTTGAGGATCATTTCTATTTCCTTTAATAGCACAACAGATCCTAAAGTTTTAGAGCTCAGATATCATAGTCTCTGCATATATTGATAATATTGCCACAGCTAGGAGGCCAAAATAGTTCATCTATTGAATTATCCAACACATACTTGATATCTAGGCTTCTCATCAGTAAATAAGGAGATGACCTCTAATGTACCTTCCACAGCAAGGTCTACTAATCTATGATCCTATTATCCACAGCATATAGAAAGTCTTGGCAGTCAAGGATAAACACCCATTTAGAAAAGAAGCCAATTTGTAAAATGCAGAAGCATGCCACAGATTTCAAGCAGTCTTGACACACACACACACACACACACACACACACACACATACACACACAAATAGTTAAAAGGAGAAATTAATGGATTCATAAATTTGGAAGAGAACAAAAACAAATGAGAAAATGAACAGATTTCCCAACATTTTTATAGCTATCTAGTCTCATCATTAATGATATTGATGATGACAGCAGGCATCTCAGCTTTACTCCTGATTTATTAGGAAAGTTTCCAGTTTTTCCCCATTGGAAATAATGCCAGCTCTTGGTTTTAGATGAGTGCTTTTATTCACATTTTTAAAAGACATTTTCACTTCTATATGATAGGAGCTGAATTTTACCCCTAATTATGGGAATTAAGGTACAAGCTGGGAAAGAGCTAAATGATTGCATCTTAATGGGTAAATCATTAGAACTATTTGGCCAACTATAAAGCACTGATGATTATTTATTATAGAGTTATTTCTAAATCATGGCTATTTACCCCAGAGTCTTTTTAATTAGTCACTTAATTAGTCAATCCTTGTGAACTGTGAAAATGAGGTGCCTGTCCTAGCTTCTTCAGCCAACTTTCACAATGGATCCTAAGCAGAAGGTACTTTAATACCCATAAAATGACATCCTTGTTTTCTTTTGGATGCATCATTTTGCACAATAATGCAGAATAGATGATGGCTCAATTATCTACAGAATTTGGCACCATCTACATAGCCAATATGGATCATCTGAGTTTTTGAAAAATCTACCAATCTGGCAATGAACAATATAAATATGAGCAAATCGAGGGGGAAAGGAGGTTCTATTTCTCCCTCCTGATAATTTTTGAGCAAATTGATTCCATTTTTTAAATGTTGTTTACTCATCTGTGTTTAGTCATATTTGCAACATAAATTGCCTAGTAAAATGTGTTTATATGCAGGACGTTTTCAAGAATTAAACAAATAATGACTATTAGATGATTATTAGATGATGTTTTCTCCTCTCTGAGAAGAGATGTTAAAATGGAAGCATCATCTGGTGCTATGATAATTTGGTCGCAATAGCAGAAAATTAGAAGAGCAGGAGGGTAGGCCCCTTGATTTTGCCATTAGAAAACTGGGTAGAATGAGAACCAAAGCTCTTTCACATTTTTAAGAACTATAAAAGTTTATAATACATTGTCAAAATAATGATAATAATCCCGCAGAAAGTGAGCCTACATCCTAATGCTGTTATTTAATGACAAAAAGCAGTTTTTATACAAATGTGCACAAATCTGCAGAAAATTAAACATAAAATAGCAGTATTGTGATTTTTTGAGAGTAATTTCTATCTAAACCCCATTGAAAACAATCAGAAGAATAAGATAATAGTAATAATAAGCATTAGCATTCAGAGGGTTTGCAAAATTGCTGCCAAAAAGTCACTTGGAAACCTTCCACCGCTTCACCAGGCTGTAGTCTGGTTAATCCAGGAATAACTAAATTACTAAATATGTAGTAAACCTTCAATTATCCAGAATGGACAGGAAATTGATGTTTGGGTTAAATGAGTGCACAACTTTAAGGATATATTAAGACCTCAATCAGTTATTTCATTGTTTGATTCCTTATTTAGGGTACATTTGTTCACTGCAAACAGGGTGCTTGGCATCTCCTTGATGTGGCACTTCTAAGCTGTGGGTGTTTCACCCATAGAGGTTATGTGTATGTTCAGCTAAGTTTGTCTGAATGAGCCTTACAAGGAGGCATGCATCAATATCTCTGGGATCAGGCCAGTTCCTCTCCAAAGGAGACTTTGATTCCAGCCAAGAGGGTAGCAGGAAATTAAGCCACAAATCTGGCCCACTCGGCTCTCCTCTAGAGGAAATGAATTTGGGGCTCTAGACATTCTTTCTTAACTGAGAAGGAATGCCCCAACCTACATCCAAAGGTTTGCCTTTCATACCAGTTAAACAAAGGCAATAACGAAGAGCAAACAAAATCATTTATCCAAGCTAATACAATAAACAAAACTGAGAGAAGTTGTACAGGTTAGAATATGCCAGAAAATATAGAGTGAAAGAGCTCTTCCACCAGAAGTGAGGTATTACAGCTTCTGATCTCACCAAAGGAGAAATTCCCCCAAGTTTATAATGTAGCAAGTTGGAAATAGGGACATGCTTAGGGTTCCTCTTTTTGTGGGCTTCTTCCCAAAGTTTTTTCTCTTCCCCTTTAGGGGCTTCTTCCTGAAGAGAGCATCTCTCAAAGCCAAAAGACAGAATTAAACTTTCCTTTTCCAAACTCTCACCAGCTCTGTTCTCTAAGAAGGTAGAAAATGTGGAGTCATCATTCTTTCCATAAATGAGGCAAGTCTTAAGCAAATGCCTATGTTTGAGCCCAAGGTTCCATACCATTTAAATCCCATTCAGCAACTTTTCTCTTCAATCATGCCCTTTCTCTTTTATCTTCAGTTTCTCCTTATCTCCTGCTTCCTTCCTCACTACCTATAACTTTCTTGATGTTCTCTATAGAACCTATAAATTTCTCTGTGTTCTAAGAAGCACCTAGCAAGCATGCTAAGAAAAAACTGGATCCCAAACTTAGTACGATATTGTATAAGATTCCATTAAGCCAGGAGTTAAAGAAAATTATTTCTCAGAGACACTTCCAGTATCAGCATAGATTCCCCAGGAACTATGAGATCATGGAAAATCCCATTTCTTATCTTAAAAAAAATCCTCTAATCTTCTGTCTTAGAATTCAGATGAAGTATCCATTCCAAGGCAGAAGAACAAACAGTAAGGGATAAGCAATTGGGGTTAAGTGATTTGCCCAGTGCTACACAGCTGGGAAGTATCTGGGGTCAGATTTGAACTCCTGTCTCCAGGTCTGACCCTCTATTCACTGAGTCACCTAGCTGCCCCTACAAATCTCATTTCTGATCCTGAGCAATCTAGACCTTCCTCTGAGTTTTTATGTCATGCGATAGATTGATTTTCTAACCTAAAACTCTAAGTAAGGTTACTGAGATGATGGAGAAGAAAAAATTCTGGATGTGGGGTCAATAGGGCCATTAATTTGAATTCCGGCCTTACTGCCTGGGTGACCGTATAAGATACAAATTGTCTCTCCTTTCTTTTTCCCCTCCCGGAGACGATAAGCAAGATTATACATGTATGTTCATGAACTATTTTATTATACATGTATGTATTTATTATACATGAACTAGATTATACATGTATGATCATGAAAAATATATATATATAAATCCATATTGGTCATTGTTGTGAGAGAATATTGATAATGTTCTATACATGCTATTAGCCATGCTCGATTTGCCATTTAATTCTTCTGCAATGAGACGGAGATTTTTTTTATCTGTGCAAAATACAACACCAAAACAACATGTCCCTGCTGCTGACTCGTCCATAATAAAGACAGAAATGGGGCTGGGGGGGGGGAGGGTAAGAAAATACTGACACTGTTTCCTCAGGTTACCTTTTATCCTAGCTCAAATACATTTCCAGCTAAGCCAGAGAGAATCTTAGGAGTATGTAAGAGAGTCTAATAATATATTAGGTAGTTACCTATAACTGAAAACTTTGATCTTCTGCAGAGAAATAGAGGGCAAAAGGGAAAGACCTAACCTTAGCTTAGGGCAACATGCCTAGCTTTGCTTAGTTAGGTGTGGTGACTATTACTAAAAGGTTATCAGTTGGCCTTTTTCAGAGAGAGGTTTTAGTCACTGGACACTAGCTGATTAAAGTTGCTGATTTGACTGGGCCAGAAGAGATGATGCCAGAAGATAGCAAGGAACACTGTCCAGTGGAAATACTAACAGAGCAAGAGATTAACCAAGACTAAGACAAAATCAGCAGAGCCCCATGAAGATGCTGTGACCAGCCAGGAGGAGTGTGATGACAACATCAAGAATCATTAGTGGTGGGGCAGCTGGGTAGCTTAGTGGATTGAGAGCCAGGCCTAGAGAGATGGGAGGTCCTAGGTTAAAATCTGGCCTCAGACACTTCCCAGCTGTGTGACCCTGGGCAAGTCACTTGACTCCCATTGCCCACTCTTACCACTCTTCCACCAAGGAGCCAATACATAGAAGTTAAGGGTTTAAAAAAAAAAAAAGAATCATTAGTGGTTCTATAGCATGAGAGGGACCCCTAAGGCATGATCTTTATGTAGACTTACTTTCTTCAGTGGTGTAGTACTTATTTATTTATAGGAGGATATGCCCTAGGTTTTCAGGGGGTGAGGAATGATGTTCTATTACAAATAATTTTTCTCTGCCATTTTGTTAAATGCCTTTGCTTTGAATAGTATTCTCTGGCCTACTGACAAAAAAAATTAAAAGATATCAGTGGGGGCTCATAAACTTTTATTCTGAGTGGATAAGAAGCCATAGAGTACCTTGAATATGGGGTAACTATTCCAAGAGCCCCCTATGTGACAGGAGGGTGTCCATGGTGATATACATCATAATGGAAGGCTCACTGTGTAGGTAGGTTTGGGATACATGCAGAAATGACTTTCATGGAATACCCTTTGATCCAGTAATACACTATTGAGTTTGTACCCCAAAGAGATAATAAGGAAAAATACTTGCACAAAAATATTCATAGCCGCACTTTTTGTGGTGGCAAAAAATTGGAAAATAAGAGGGTGTCCCTCAATAGGGTAATGGCTGAACAAATTGTGGTTTATGATGGTGATGGAATACTATTGTGCTATAAGGAACAATAAACTTCTTGATTTCCATATGAGCTGGAAAGACCTTCAGGAACTGATGTGGAGTGAAATGAGCAGAACCAGGAGAACATTGTACATAGAGACTGAAACAGTAGGACGATCAAATGTAATCAACTTTGCTAATAGCAATGCAATGATCCAGGACAATCCCAAGGGGTTTATGAGAAGGAATGGTATCCACATCAAGAGAAAGAACTGTGGGAATAGAAATGCAGAAGGAAAACATTTGCTTTTTCACTTGTTTATATCAGTATTAGATGTAGGGTTTTGGTTTTTAAAAGATTATTACAAAAATGATTATTATGGAACTAGGTATTGAGTGATAATATATACATAACCCAGTAGAATTGCTTGTCAGCTCTGGGAAGGGAAGAGGAAAAGAGGAGGGGAAAGTACATGGATCATGTAACGATGAAAAAATACTTAAATAAAAATAAAAATAACAAAATGATTTTCATGTAAAAAACAAAAATTTCTTCAAAATTAATTTTTAAAATTTTACAGAGTTCCTTCTACTTTCCCACTCATTCTTCTTAGCACAATTTCAACTTTTATAGGATTCAGGAAAGACTGATATTTAGAACAGATTGACAAAATGATTGACAGCTAAGGATATTGCTAGGCTAAGCATTGACAGAATTTCCTGGTATAAGGCAAGCTACAAGGCCTTGGCTCAGAATTGAGTATCAACTGGTTTATAGTATGAGCAGACAGACATCTGTCTAGGAAGTCACAGTGTTTCTCAGTTACTGGGGAGATCCACACATGGATGGGATGTTCTCTTGGGTTTGCCAAGTCCTTGCACTCATGTCTTCCAAGAATTAATTAGTCAGCTAGACCAAGGTTTTCTGCAATGTAATAAGTTCATCACCTAAAGGAAGGTGTGACCAATTGGAGGGGCCTTTGCTCCTTTTCTTCCTATCCTCAATCTCAGAGTGTCACATTTCTAATAGAAATATGCCCAATGAATGTGGTTCAGCATTCCATATGAGCTCGACAGAAGCTGCTCATATTTTTGGCAGGATCTCATCGTCAGCTGGCTCAGGGAACTACAAGTCTATCCTTAAAACTGAGACATCAAGGGTAGTCATTTAGACTGACTTCTTCCTGTTCCTTTAGTTATCATGGAGAAAGTGATCTTTAAAAATAATCTTGCCATGATTTGTCCCAATTTGCACTGAGTACACATTCAAATTGAAATCTATTACTGGTCCTAGAAGATCGACAAACCAGAGTGAGAAGCAAAAAATTCATAAGACATATTTCTAAATTCAGCACAGATTCCCCAGAGATAATGAGATGTTGACAAATCCCATTTTTGACCTTGGGCATCCTAGACCTACTTTTCAATCCCTTTCAGCTACAGGCCTGATCATTTTATACTTTCTATTATCAGACTGGTATAGAAAAGGCAGTCATTTACACTGAAGCCTGAGGAATGTAGGAAAGGCTTTGTATCCCACAACTGTATTTGTCTGAATAGGAAGCAAACTCTTTGAGGGTGGAAACTGTTTTGGTTTTGTGTTTGTAGCACTAGAACCAGACATAGAGTAGGTGCTTAATAAATGCTTAATAGGAATCAGGAGGTCCTAGGTTCAAATCTGGTCTCAGACACTTACTAGCTGTATGACCCTGGGCAAGTCACTTAACCCCAATTGCTCAGCACTTGCCAGTCCTTCTGTCTTAGAATTGGCTAAGATAGAAGGTAAGGATTCAAATAAATAAATAAATGCTTGATTGATTCATTGACTATTAGCTCCTCCAAGCCTACCTTTAATGAGAATATTCTTTCTAGTGTTTTTTTACAACTCTTACAATATTACAGTACTCCACATGAGGTTTACCCAAATGCAAGGGCCCTTCTTTTTCTGTTGTACCCCTAAGAGGGGCAGCACAAAGTTAGAAAAACAAACGAAGATATAGCATTTAACTAAAATAGTTTCAATTCAATGTATTCAAAATAAACAATTAATATATAAAAATGGGAAATGGATAAAAGAATAGATCCCAACATAGACTGTCATCACTTCCTGCAGAAGCTTAACTAATGCAAATCAGTTACCACAACAAAGGAAGTCCAAAGAGTCTACAAACTTTGTTCTGACACTTACTACTTCTGTGATATCTCTTCACCTATATGCTTCTTTGGAACAAGTCCCTTGGTTTCTCTGGGTCTCAGTTTCCTCATCTGCATAATGAGGATGTTGGATCCAATAATCAATAAGAGCCTTTCCAACTCTATATCTATGATTTTATGAAATCTCTGCATCCAACAAATTAAAATCTCCTTGTCAAGTGTCTGATTAATGATCCTGAGAAATGTTGATTTAGAATTTAAATTAATTGGCAAAATCTTACAAAGAAGGAGACTATGAAACAGTACTGCCTAATAATACAGTGAAAACAGGAAGAGGAAAAACAGGTTTGCAGAAAGCTTGGAATGAGACCCCATTACATCATGTTATTATAAGAATGTTTAAGAATGAAACGGGAAGGAGAAAAATAGGTCAGAGATGAAAAAGTTCTGTGGAGATTTCCACAAGGATCTATTTTTTTCCATCAGAGACAGTAAAGCCACCACATTTGGACTCCAACATCACAATCCCTGAAGAGTTGTATGAGAAAATAGAAATAACACCAAAGAAGGGTAGCTGGACCAAATTAAAACACATATAGAATTGGCCTATGCTGGAGGCAGTGCCATTGTGAGGGAACTAAGAGACGGATTCTTAAGAAAATGGCAAAAAATCATGAAAGCTATTGCTACTGAAAAAAAGGTTACAAAAAATCTCAATAATTACTAGTTCATATATCTACTGTCTCATAGTCTCTATAAAACTGTACGAGAATAATTTATATATCATATATAAGCATTCTTGATGAAAATGTGAGAAGAGAATAGGCAAGTTTTTATAAAGCAGATCTTTACAGTTAAATGAAAGACAGAGCAAATATAAGGTCTAACTGCATTTACAATTTGGTGACTTTTTTCTTAAAGAACATTTTTAAGATAGGTAGATGGCATGGTGGTCAGAGTGCCAGAGTTCAAGGCAGGAAGACCTGAGTTGGAATTCTATCTCAGATGTATACTAGCTGTGTGACTGTGGGCAAACGATTTAACATTCCAGTGTCTCATTTTCCAAATCTGTAAATCAGATCTAATAAGTTATCCTATGTGAAGTATTTTGCAAACCTTAAAGCTCTAAATAAGTGGTAGATATTATTAGTATTACTATTAAAAAGCATGAGCAAAGCAAAATTCTACCTCTAAGGTTTTTTTTTTTTCCCAACAAGGTATCTTTCAGGAATATGTTAATATCATCGAAGTCCTCAAAAGACAAAATAGTGATCGTTTTATTTGAACCCAGATCTTCTTTGCTTCACAACTCTATTGATTATACCACACTGCCTTCTACATAAAGGAAGTAATAAAACAGGAAGACATGGGTTCACTAAGTATTTGCTTCCATAATGGAGGTCACTTAGAACAGTCCCAGTGAAGGCAAGACTCCTTGATGAGGTCCTTCAAATGCTCTTCTTAGCAGATTGTATTGTGTCAAATGTTTTAAGCCCTCAAGCAGTGCAGAACCTATAAATCAGATCACTTAGAAAAAGTTTGTCCAACTATCTACTTAGCAAAAACCAAATGGATAAAAAATATACATGTGTGATTCAGCCAAAGAGCTAGTCCATCAGGCAGACATAGCAGGTAGATAATGAGATGCGTTCAGAACTAGAGTAGGTATATAATAATGAACTAGGCCCAGAACTAAATTTATTTGGGAGATTATGCAGCATTTTTAGGGAACCCAACCTTCAGCCTGAAATGAAACCACATCTTTTTAAGATGATGCTACATGATGCCATCTCCCAGAACGCCAATCTCTGAAGAATCGAATTTACCCTCAAAGAATAGAGGAAAACTTCACTTTAAGTATAAATAGGTTGTAGCACAATACTAGAGACGAAATTTATCACTTCCCCACTCCCCCCCAAAAAAAGTTCAGTTGGAATTATCACTGAAAAAATAAAGGGTCCATCATATAATATTTGGGAAGCTTCATTTTAATGACATACCAAATATAACTAATAGTTATCATTTTTAAATAGTACTTTAAGGTTTGCAAAACACTTCGCAAAGGCTGTCATTTCATTTGGTCCTTACAATAACCTTGTTAATTAGGTGCTATTATTTCCTTTTTACAGATAAGGAAACTGAGGTTCAGAAAGACTTAGGATCACCTAGAGGCAAGATTTGAACTCAGGTCTTCTTGACTCAAAGTCCAGTCCTCTCTTTACTAGTTAGAGCCAACTAAAATGGCATTTCTCTAAATCTATGTCCAGTATTCCACCATTAGGTAGCCTAAACTGATTCATACTAAGGAACTACATGGCTCATCAGTTTATTTTTTTTAGCAATATAAAATTATTTAATAAATTTACTATATAAATGTTAAATATATACATATTTAATATTCTATAATACCATGTAAGATGTTATACATTTATTATGTATTTATGTATAAAATGTAGATTATATTTATGATTGTATACAAATAAAAATGTTTATATAATTATAATATTTTTGAATATTAAATTAAATATAAAAATTATAAAAGATAATCTTTTTTAATGAGAAGCCCTAGATAGGTAAAAGCAGCTTTAATGTGAGAGAAGTGACAAGGGTTCTGTACCCATCTGTCAAGGACCATGGCCAAAAGCACTCTAAATGTATCAAATATCAGAACTACATCATGTGGCGATAAATAGGCAAATGCTATGATAATTGTTCTAAATAGGCAGTTGTCTTATCCTGAAAATAAATTAGAGTAATTCTTTTTTTTTTTTTAACATATATACTCAAAGGCTGGCAACAAAGAATTCCAAAGAACTGGAGATTCCTTTAAAGTAATTGAACAACTTAATGAGACTGCCCAAAGATAAGCCAGTGATAGTTAAAAAAAAAAAAAGTGAAAATCAGCCGGGACCAAGGGTTCCCAAATAGATTGGATTTTTTTTCTTAAATACTAATTAACTTGAAAATCTTTATTTTCTTACCCCTGCCCTAATATGAATTAAAGCAAGTGGATCAGTTATTTCAGAATTTTGTTAAAGCCTTACTATTTTCTATTAAGAACCCTGGACACCTGAGCTATAAGCCATCAGGCACCAGGAGGGAGAACATGATGCCATGAGCAGCATCCCCATGATTGCTGAACATTTTACAAATTGCCTAACTCTGCCATCTGTTGACATGCAGATGCTGGGTTACTGCCATAGAGAGATGAAGCCCTAATCTCATCCATCCAGTCTGGAAGTGTCCTTAATTATTCCAAATCTCTTGTGAACTTCCCAGAAAAGAATCTTTATCCAAATAAAAACTCTGTCCCTGGCAAAGAAAGAGTCTAAATCTCCCAGCACTCAGTGACTCGAGTGAGACACTGATATTCTGAGAAAGAAATGAAATTGTAGATTTAGTGGGCTTGTTCCTATACTTGCTACAGATATTGTTGACTTTGACAATGACTATTTTAGGTACTAAATGAACCTTACTTATCTCTACATTTGATGGAGTACAAAGAGCCCTGAAGGAGTCAAAAGAATTAAGTTCTTGCCTTTTATCTAGCTGTGAGACTTTGAATAGCCCAACAAGAAGAACCAAGGATAGGTAAGACACAGTGCTAGGCATTTGGGATAGAGACTAGACTTGTGACTTCATTAGTTTGGAAACTCCCAACTGGGAGCATGTCCTCTACCTATGCAGGCTGGCACTTCTCCGTAGAGTTGCATAGAGCCCTTAGAGGTTGAGTGATTTGCCCAGCGTGCGTCAAAGGTAGGATTTTGACCCATGTCTTTCTTGGCTTTAAGGCCAGGTTTCCAACCACTAAGTCACTCTGCTTTGACATTGACATTTGAGATATAGAGACAAAATCATAAACAACTTCTCCTTTTGAAATCTATATTCTGTCATGGGGATACAATACGTAAATAGGCAAGTAAATCTGATCTTAGACACTTCCCAGCTATGTGACCTGGGCAAGTCGCTTAACTCTATTGCTTAGTCCTTACTATTCTTCCACCTTAGAATCAATACAAGGTATTGATTCGAGGACAGAACATAAGGGTTTTGTAAAAATAATAACAATAATAATATATGATAATTTGGGTGGAAAAGGATAGAGAAACAGTCACAGAGAGACATAGAGAAACACCAAGAGATAGAGAGATAGCAGGGAGAAATGAAGAGAGAGACAGAGACAGAGACAGAAACAAGACTTCAAGTAGGCAATGGCACCTTAGGTGAACCTTAAAAAAAGGGAAGGTTTCTAAGGAGTAGAAGTTAGAAGGCAGGGCAATCCAGGTAGAGGGATATACAAAGACATGGAAGTGGGAGAGCAGTAAATAGGCACATTTGGCTGAAAAATAGAGTATGTAGAAGAAAACAGGGCCGCTGGTGGCACAATGAGTAGAGTGCTGGGTCTATAGTCAGGAACAGGGAATAATGTGAAGTAAGTAGAAAGGTCATCTCAAAGCCAATTGTGAAAGGTCTTAAACACCAAGCTAAGTTGTATGGGATTTTTTTAATCCCTGAGGCAAAAGGGAGTTCTCAAAGTTCTTGAGGAAAAGAGTAGTGATCATCCCTGGAAGATTATTTTGGTATCTGTGTGTTCAGCAAAGACTGAAGATGGTGGTCCTATTTCCATAGTTCAAGCACGTTGTATAGACTCTCAGAACTTCAGTTTCCCCATCTCTACAATAAAGGGGTTAACTCTTCCAGTTCTAATAGCACATGATCCTTAGACAAATCACTTCACCTTCCAATCTCAGTTTCTTCATCTGTAAAATGAAAGGATTAGGTCTCATGATCCCTTCTATCCCTCCCATTCTACATAATTGCATCTGAAATGGGATCTGATGTTATTTAACCATATTTATCTCTGCAGGAGAAACTTTTATAGGCTATATTTCAACACATAGGTGGGCAGTGTTTGTCAACATATTGATTTAAATTCACGAAACCAGTTCCTAAATTGTAGGTGTTATTTATGCAAATAGGACTAAGTATAAATCTAATTCATTACTCTGTAAGAACAGATGGTGGGAGAAAATGTTCTTCAAGTTACTTATTAAATTTGATGATACAGCTCCCTGCATGCTGCTGGCACTTCTCAACAGTAATAAAACTCCTGAGATTTGGTCTCTTACTAAAAATAAAAACTGAGTTCTCACCTAAACCCAATGTGCCAGGCTAGCTCTGACTTGATAGCAGAAGGAGGTATGCATCACAAAAGACAACATGGCAGAGTAGAAAAGGGCAGCTAGGTGGCCCAGTGAGTAGAATGTAGGACCTTGAGTCAGTTCAAATCTCAGCTCAGACACTTACTAGATATGTGACCCTGAGCAAGTCACTTAACTCTGTTTGCCTCAGTTCCTCATCTGTAAAATGAGCTGGAGAAAGAAAAAGCAAACCACACCAATATCTTTGCCAAGAAAACCCAGAATGGGGTCATGAAGAGCTGGGTCATGATTGGAACAACTAAACAACAGCAGAGTAGAGAAAGCACCAGCTTTAGGGTCAGAGAACCTGAATTTGTAACCATTCTTTCATTTGCTCTTTATGTCACCTTGGAGAAGTCACTTCGCTTCACTCTATGGGCTTGGGTAACCTATCTTTAAAATGAGAGGATTGGACAATTTAATTAATTAAAGGCCAATTTTTTGGCTCTTCCAGCTCTACAATCCTGTGGTCTAGTTCCATGGGAACTGTTGCTGTAGAAGCTTCTTCTTGGCTTGGTTTGCCCAACAGGAAGGATTCCAGGGTTAAAGTACAGAGAAACTCTTAAAGGTTTGCCTTTGGGGGAGGGCTGAATACAACTAGGTCCAAAATAATTCATATGTTGAATCCTGTGTTCACATTATTTGGACTCACACTGCATATTTCCAGGGGACTGGAATAATTATCATTTTTATATAATCATAACTTTAGATAGTATGAATTCTAATACTTACAACTATTTTAGGAAATTCATTAATCTCACTCATTGGCTATATATAAAAGATTCTGTCCAAAGGGAAGGATGGTGACACAAGGGATGTATTATGTATGGACTTTTATTTGTTTGTTTTTTAGAGGTGGAATAAATTTTGGTGATTTAGTCCAACACTCTCTTTTTATAATGAGGAAACTGGGTTTCAGAAAAGAATATAATCTGCCAATCCAATCTCATTCTTATTTAACACCATCAAATTAATTTTTCTAAAAATGACACTTTCACTACACAATTCTATTCCTCAAAGGTCATAGGATCAAAGATTTAGAACTGGAAGAGAATCAATAGTCATCCATCCATTCTAACATTTTACAAAGAAGTAATTAAGGTTCAGGGAGGTTAAGAGTCCAGAGCTACATAGGGACTGAACTTCAGAGGTGGGATTTGAACCCAGGCATCTAATTCCCATGAGTCTAGAATCAGTTTTCTTTTCACTATATCATGCTGTCTCTATTATCTATGAGTTAAAGACCACATTTCTCATATTAGTGATCAAAGCCCTCCATAATTTGGCTCTTACCTAGTTAGCCTCAAGTCTCCCCAAAAGAAAGAGTAGCATAAACCACTTATTCCAGCCAGGCCAGTATTTTCACTGTTTTAAGAAAACTCCATGGTTAATGTCCCATGCTTCTCTTTGCTCTTTCTGTTCCCCATTTGAAATTTTCCCTCCCTTCTTTCTAACTAAAAAAGTCTTGCTCATCCTGGCTCATATCCCATTTCTTCCATGATTCCTTTCCTGACAAGTAGCAAGTTAGGTGTCTTGCCATCTGGAAATTAAACGAGTATGGTTTGAAGGACTGTATAACAAACTATCAAACTCTAATTACAGGGCTAGTCCAGTTTGCATAGTGGGAAGAGATGTAGATCTAGAGTTAGAAGAGCTGAGTTCAAATTGGGCCTCAGACATTGTGTGACCATGGGCAAGTCACTTAACCTCCATTTGTCTCAAATTCTTCATCATTAAAATGGGGATAATGATACAGCCTGCTTTCTAGGGTTGTTGTCAGGATCAAATGATAAAATACTTGTAAAATACTCAAGACAATGCCTGGCACATTAGTAAGTACTATATGAATGACAATTATTATTTTTGTTAAAACTGTACAACTATCCACTGAGCTGATTCCTTTACCATCTTGCTTTCTACAGGATCTATCTAGTGGATTCAAGAGAATAGCAGAACAGCTGACTCAAACTTGTTGGACACTACATTACTGATGATAATTCCATTCAGTACACATTAAACTAAACCTGCAGTCACTGATGTTCTAAATGTACTAGCACATGACATGATATCAATACTCCTATGACAGAAGTAGGTTAGGACAGCTCTTGAACTCTGAATCTCATGTTCTTCCCACATGTCATTTCCTTCTATGGAACTTCATAGCTAATCAGGGTTTTCCAACTTTCTCAGATTTCAAAATTTTTATATTAAAAAACCAATTGATGGAGGCAGCTAGGTAGATAGAGTATCAAGTCTGGTATCAAGACAACCAGAGTTCAAATCTGGCCTCAGACACTTCCTAGCTATGCTATGTGACCCTGGGCAAGTCACTTAACTTCAATTTCCTATCCCTTACCACTCCTCTGTCTTAGAATTAATATCATTACCACTAATATATCATTATTATATTTTATATATTACATGATTACATATATAATTAATATAATAATACATTATATTATAATAATAAACAATAAGACAGAAGGTAAGGGTTTAAAAGTAAACAAACAAAAAATCTTGAATAAAATTCCATTTGTGAAATACCCTGATATAGATAGCCAATATGGCATAATGGATAGAGTTTTGACCTGGAAGCCTGGAAGACTCGTGTTCAAGACGTCACTCTGACACAAACTGGCTGTATGACCTTTGGTGAATCACCTCCTGTCTTGCTACTCTGGGAAACTACAGGGTTGCAGAGAAGACACTGATTGCATTGATAGAGAGAACTCCCTCTACCAACAGACTCCTGGGACTAGTCCTTGTTCCTTGCAGATTGAAAACATTCAAATAATCAAGAATTCTACCAAAACACCAAAAGGAAAATTCTATGAAATTATGAAATATTCCCTATGTAATCCTTAGCCAACTTTAGGGAAAGAGCTCTTGAGCTTAGGAGTGCCTCCTCTGATGAGTTTTCCCTGGCCTCTCCCAGTTCATTATGCTATGCTCTCTTTTGTTGTGTTTTAGTCAGTTAGTCATTTCTAACTCTATGTGACCCTCCTTGGGGTTTTCTTGGCAGAGATACTAGAGTAGTTTGCCATTTCCTTCTCCAGCTTGTTTGAAAGATGAGGAAACTGAGGCAAACAGGTTGAACTGACTTGCCCACTAATAAGTGTCTGAGGCCAGATTTGAACTCTGGAAGTTGAGTCTTCTTGACTCGAGGCTCAGTGCTCTGGGCTTTCTGGCACCACCTAGCAGCCCTACTATGCTTTCTATCTTTCCTAGTATTCCCAGAGCCCTGATCAGATCTCTCTTTGGCTTCCTTGGCTTCCTTATCTGTGCATACGTCATGCCCCTCATCCTCCTGCCTCTCCCAGAAGCGTGTAAGCTCCTTGAGGACAAAGATGATTTCATTTTTTGCTTTATATCTCAAAGGCCTAGCAGAGTGTCTCATACAAATAAGGAATGTGACAAATGTTTGATTTAAATAAAATTATTATTATGCTGTTTTATGTGTATAAATCTTGTCTCTCTGACAAGACATCTTCCTTGAGGATAGAGAAAACATTTTATATTTGTATTCTAGAGAGGAAATAGATATGTGGTAGAGCAAGGAGATGAGTAGGCTTAGAATCACAAAACATGGGTTCAGTATTTAACTATGTGACCATAGTTAAGTCATCTAACCTTTGTGAGTCTTAGTTGTTATATCTGTAAAATGAGGATAACAATATTTGTATTACTGAGTGATGAATTTGAGGTCAGAGGATCTTGTGACCTTGGGCAAGTCCCTTAAAGTCCCTGGAATTCAGTTTTTTCATCTATAAAGTGAGGGGTTTGGACTGGATGTCATCTGGGTTCCCCTCCATCTCTAAATCTAATCCTATGACCTCAAAGGATTATTATGAAAAGTGGAAGAATTAAGATAATGAATATAAAGTGCTCTATGACCACAAAATGGCATATTAATGTAAGCTGGTATGCTTTTCAGTGCCAGGCACAGAGATGAAAAGCTGGAAGGGATCTTGGAGGATCTCTTTAGAGATCACTTTAGAGATGAAAAACTGAGCCTTACCTACTCAAACTCACAAAGATAGCAAGAAGCAAGAGCAGGCTACAAGGCCATACATCTTTCCATCCTTCTATGCCATTGAATTAATTCTTGCCTTTTCTTTCAGCCTTTTAGCTATTAGGAATGTGCTGCTCAGTATATTTGACTTCAATAATCTCCACCTTCCTGGTTTTCTGTTGTGGGGTTTTTGTTTTTTGGTGGAAGGAAAGAAATCATCCTAGAAAACATGCAAAAACTCACCTATTGTCTGGAGTGTTAGGAATTTTGGTTTTCATAGTCTTTGTGACATTCTTCATTGCCTTCAGATACCCAGTCTCTGGTAAGTCTTTTTGGAAATTGGGATTGTTTCTCATCAGGTATTCCCCCAGATAATTAATCGGATCAAAAGTTTTCTTCTTGATGGGTCCTAATAGCTTCCTCTTTTCTACCTCCATTAACATTTTTTCAACTCCTGGCATTAGGGTGGGCAATAGCTTCTCAAGCAAATATGCCTGAGTATCCAGTGTCTCTTTGTCATCACTTAACCATTCGTTAGCCAAATCATCCACAGGGAATTTTTCAGCCATCTTTTTCTCATGTTCCTTCTGCTGGGAAAGCTTCTGAATTACCTCATTCTGCATGTCTATGGATCTTGCCTCAATTTTTTCAAAGAAGTTTTCCTTCCAGAAGAATGCATCTGTTTCCACTGCTGTAGGGACATCTGGGATCGAAGTCGTATTCTCTGATGTCCCAGATTCTACAAGATCTGATAGCGTTTCATTTGTACTACTTTTGGAACGAATGGACATCTGTTTCACATCTTCTTCTGGATTTTCTTCTGCAAAAAAAAAACAACAACAAAAAAACAAGCAGGAAGTCAATGGTATAAATGAAATCTATGCAATTGCAAAGGATTGCTCAAGAAAAAAAGTTTTCCCACACAGATAAATAGTCTCTGTTTAAATGTATTTCCTTTCACTCTATCTCCAGCCACTGTCATGTTTCTATTTGTTGACCTTGTCAACAAGATTTGTTGATCTTGTGTGACTCTTGTCCATGTACTCACCATAAGGAATCCTGTCCAATGTGGCTTTTCAGTATAAGTAAATAGAGGATAAGTGATTTTGTCATCTTCGGGGGAATAATTTCATCAAAGCAGATGCCACCTGCATTGAGTAGACATCTTCTAAACAGCTATCTGAGGCTTACAGAGGTTCAAGAATGTGCTTAGTTTCATATAGTAGATATTAGAGGCACATTTGAATTTGTCTATTCAAATCCAAGCCCTGCACTCTAATTCCTAATATTATACTTTGCCTGTATAGAGCAATGCAGTAGAATATGATTAAGCCAAAAGATGAGAAAAGTAAAATATAGAGAAATATTGAAAGAAAAATGACTCAGTGGAAATCACAACACAAGGTGTTGAAATCAAAGAACCTGGGCTCAAATTCTTGCATCCTTGAACATATCAATCTTTCTGGGCTTCAGGTCCTCATGTGCAGAAAGGGGTAGGAATAGATGATATCTATGCTTCCTTCCTTCCTTCCTTCCTTCCTTCCTTCCTTCCTTCCTTCCTTCCTTCCTTCCTTCCTTCCTTCTTTTCTTCCTTCCTCCTTTCCTTTCTTTTCTTCCTTCCTTCCTTCTTTCCTTCCTTCCTTTTTTTCTTCCTTCCTTCTTTTCTTCATTCCTTCTTTCCTTCCTTCTTTTTTTCCTTCTTTTCTTCCCTCCCTCCCTCTCTCCTCCCTTTCTCCTTATTTTCTGTCTTAGTAACAACTTTAAAACAGAATGATAAAGGCTAAGCAAACAGAGATTGAGACTTGCCCAGCTTGAGGTCACATTTGAACCCAGGTCCTCTCATCTCTATCCACTGTGCTGCCTAGCTGCCCCTATATCTAGGGTTTCTTACAATTCTACATGTGTGACTCCATGTAAAAACTTTTTAGGGAAGAGGGGGAAACATGGATTTGTGTATTAATTGGTATGGGGAACTCTTAGTAAGGAAATTTCTATGAATGCAGATTGGCATCTGCTTTTCCACCAATAGTTTTGGAGAGTTTCTTGGGGCACTGAAAATTTAAGACTGTTCAGGATCCTACTAGTATGTGTCAGAGGGGAGTCTTAAATCTAGGACTTCCTTGGCTAGGCTTTTTGGTGGGGGCAGGGGAGAGGAAGAATATAGCCCATTATGGTCTCATCCTGGTTCCCCTGGGCTCCTACACTGATCTCCTCCTGGGATTAGGCCCCTTCAGATCTTTGAGGTTCAGAGTTCTGGACCCTTTATGGCATCTCAGGACAGAGTGCTCAGATTCTAGGAGCCCGTTGGACAGGGGAGTCCTTGTCTGAATTTGACTGAATCCAAAGTGATAGTGACCTTTCCTGTCAAGTCAAAGTTTTCCCTCTTGTGGGTTCTTGACCACTCTGGGGCATCTCAGGGGAACCCTCCATTCTCACTGCCTCCACATACAAAGCCTTGCAGGATACAAGTATCTCTGGTCTATGTCTATGCATGTGAGATGGTTCATGTGCTGGCATCTGTAGATGCTGGCTTTGATGGCATTGTTTTTTCTTGTTGACCATGGGCTTCTGGTTGACTCTTTATTCTCAATGAATTTCTTGACCATTATTCAGTTGGGTACAACATTTAAGATTTTGTTAGAGAAGGTATGTGGGAGGTGAGCTGCCTGCCATCATTTAAGAATGCATTTGTCCTGGGTCATTGCATTGCTGCCAGTACAGAAGTCCATTACATTTGATTTTACCACAGTGTATTGGTCTCTGTGTACAATGTTCTTCTGGCTCTGCTCCTTTCGCTCTGCATCAACTCCTAGAGGTCTTTCCAGTTCACATGGAATTCCTCCAGTTTATTATTCCTTTTAGCACAATAGTATTCCATCACCAGCATATACCACAATTTGTTCAGCCATTCCCCAATTGAAGGGCATCCCTTTGTTTTCCAGTTTTTTGCCACCACAAAAAGCACGGCTATAAATATTTTCGTACAAGTCTGTTTATCTATGATCTCTTTGGGGTACAAACCCAGCAATGGTATGGCTGGATCAAAGGGCAGGCATTCTTTTATAGCCCTTTGAGCATAGTTCCAAATTGCCAGCCAGAATGGTTGGATCAGTTCACAACTCCACCAGCAATACATTAATGGTCCCAGTTTTGCCACATCCCCTCCAGCATTCATTACTCTCCGCTTCTTTCATTTTAGCCAATCTGCTAAGTGTGAGGTGATACCTCAGAGTTATTTTGATTTGCATTTCTCTAATTATTAGAGATTTAGAACACTTTCTCATGTGCTTATTGATACTTTTGATTTTTTTATCTGAAAATTGCCTATTCGTGTCTCTTGCCCATTTATCAATTGGGGAATGGCTTGATTTTTTTATACAATTCTGAGGGATTTATGGAAAAGAATGCTATCCACATTCAGAGGAAGAACTACAGGAGTGGAAACAGAAGAAAAACAACTGCTTGAACACATGGGTTGAGGCGGACATGATTGGGGATGTAGACTCGAAACTACCACACAAATACAACTAACAACAATTTAGGTCTTGATCAATGACACATGTTAAAACCAGTGGAAATACGCATCAGCCATGAGGGTGGAGGTCTGGGGGTGAAGGGGAAAGTAAGAGCATGAATTATGTAACCATGTTAACTTTTCTAAAAAATAAATATTAATAAATGTTTTTAAAAAAAGAATGCATTTGGCAGTGGATAGAGTGCCAGACCTGGAGATAGGAGGTCCTGGGTTCAAATCGGACCTCAGATACTTCCTAGCTGTGTGACTCTTAATCCCCATTGCCTAGCCCTTATTGCCCTTTTGCCTCAGAATCAATGATTCTAAGATGGAAAGTAAGGAAGCAGGAGGAGAAAGAGGAGGAAGAGAACAATAACAACAAGAAGAACAAGAAGAAAGAGGAGGAGGTGGAAAAATCATCATTCGAGCCAAAATTTTAGTGCCCTCCTTCCCCTCTCCCATTTTACATGGGAGGAAACTAAGTCTTGGAGAGGTGAAATGGCCATCTAGAACCACTTCATGGTATAGATTTAGAAGTCTAGACTCCTTCTCGATGGCATCATCCACAATATAGTCCTAATAGAACACTCATTTTGGAGTCAGAAAAACTGAGTTCAAATTTCATCTTAGACACTGTTATATAATCCTGGGCAGATCACTTAACCTCAGTCTCAATTTCCTTATCTGTAAAATGGGGAATATTAGCACTTACCTTTCAAAGTTTTTTTATGAAACTAAAATAATATAATATATGAAAAGTGCTTTGCAAACCTTAAAATACTCTATAAAATGGGTTGTTATTGTTGTAAGGCAATGTGGCACACAGGACCACCTCTGTTCAGGTACTGTCTCTGGCACCTACTATTTGTGACTCTAGTCAACAGTTGTTTAACCTCTTAGTTCTTTAGTTGACTCTCTAAGAAGACTCTAAGTGGTAGAGAAGATGTTGACCTGAGTTCCCTATTGTAATGAAATTAAAAGTTCAATTCCCATTATTGTTGAAATGACTAGGGTTTATTCATTTTAGTAACATAGAGTGCCAGATCCTTCTCACTAAAATTGTATAATTATAATTCTACCAGCTGTGTAATTGGATGCCTGTTTCCCCCTGTCCTTGCCAACATTGAATTTTACTATTTCTAACTGTCTTTGACAATTTTGTGGCTATAATATTGGTTCTTAATTTTTTTCTTTTGCATTTCTCTCATTGAAGAGTTCAATCAGTTCTTGCCAGAGATTCTGAACATTTTGCATTTCCTCCTTAGAGAACAATTAATTCTTAATTCATAATGCTTAGACCATTTACCCACTGAGGGGTATGGGTATATATGTATATATCTCTTGCAAATTTGTATCAATTCCATAGAGATTCTAGTGGTCTAGATTTTTATCTGGGGGTGGAGAAGCACAAGATTCCATTCTAGAGTACCCAGTAAGCTAGGGACTGAGTATGTGCCCCCTATAGCTCAACCACATTTTTAAAAATGTTCACTATCTGGGGGCAGCTGGGTAGCTCAGTGGATTGAGAGCCAGGCCTAGAGATGGGAGGTCCTAGGTTCAAATCTGGCCTCAGACATTTCCCAGCTGTGTGACCCTGGGCAAGTCACTTGACCCCCATTGCCCACCCTTACCACTCTTCCACCTATAAGTCAATACACAGAAGTTAAGGGTTTAAAATTAAAAAAAAAATGAAAAAAAATGTTCACTGTCGAACCCCTACTCAGAGTGACTTCCCATCTTCTCCTCTTCTCCATCTGTTCCTCTATTATAACTGATCAGCACAACGGTGGCACAGTTTGAACTGGGTTAGATGCCAACACCAACTGTGCGACAAATGCCCGAGAGTGTAAGGAGGTTAGAATCCTTTATTAACTACAGTTATAAATCAGAGCATTATGTAACCAATAGCCTTCATAGTCACTTAAAATGATTAAAAAGATAAAAGTACTTGTGGTTTTAAAATGTTGAGAGTACAATCATGGGGAGAGAATTACACCAAAGAAATCCAAAGTGATTTTCTCCACAATCACTATTGCCATCTGGCCATGTAAAGTAGCTTTCAGTAAGACATACATTCCAGTCACTTTCTACCCTATTCCTCGATGTCACTGTTCACACTTCATTTATAAGTGCTTATGCAGCTAATTTTTTTTCCCAAATAGAAAAGAGCTGTAATCCAAAAAATCAGGAAGTCATCTATATTTGGCTTTGCAATGCACAATATGATTTTGTGGTGGTGACTTTACTACCTAATTATAGTTTTCCTGGGCTAATCTTCAAATTAACTGGCAGCCACTGAGCAAATAAATATACTGGTTGCCAGTGGTGAGAATGCTAATGAGAAACCCATCCAGGATAACAACAGTTTACCACAAATAATCTTAATATCTTTTTATGCAGCCCAAGATTGCATTGGCTTCTTGAGTGTCAAATTACACTGCTGAATCATATGGTGCTTCAATCCACCAGGACCCCTAGATCTTTTTCAGAACAGCTGCTATTTATTCATTACTCCCCAGTTGATGGGCACTCCCTTAGTTTTCAGTTCTTTGCTATAATTACAAAAATGGCTACAAATATTTTCATTCATAATGGTCCTTTTCTTCTCCCCTTGATCTCTTGTCATTTAGTCATTCAGTTATATCCAACTCTTCATGCTCCCATGGGCCATACTGTCCATATGGTTTTCTTGGCAAAGGTACTAGAGTGGTTTGCCATTTTGCTCTCCAGTGGGTAACAGCTCCTTTCATTAATTCTTATATCTTCTAAGAGGTGAAATTTTCAAGAAGCTCAATAAAAATGTAATAATTTCTGTTTTTATAAAAAAAAAAAGAGATCTCTAACAAATGTCTGGATAATTGAAGTCTCTTACCTACCCCCTATCCACATGACTATATCTTGACCTATGTCTTCTGCTTTAGGAATTCATCATCCTTTTCCTCTATCTGGCCAGGAAGTCTCTAGTATATACTCATTATTATGTCAATTTTTCTCTTCTTTTATTCTGACTGAAATGACTTATATTGCTTTCCTCTCCTTCTGGTTTCTGGATTTCCATAGATCTTTTTGACATATAGTACTATTCTATTCTATAGCTCATTGATAGTGAACCTTTTAGAGATTATGTGCCATGCCCCACTCCCTCCCGAACTGCATGCAGTGCCTCACCTCCCCGCCCCAGAGGCTACATGCCCCCCCCACTCTGCCACCTTACCCCAAACAGGGGAGGGAGAAAGAGAGGGGAGTGGCCTGAGTGCCCACTCAGGGGAGAGAGCAAGCACAGATGGGCGGGGAGGAGCAGTGGAGAGGGGGAAGGGAGCAGCTCTGCCAGAGTCCCTCTGCCTTTCTAGTAAGTAACTCTGCTAGGGATGGGGCACACACCCGCAGAGAGGTCTCTGTGTACCATCTTTGGCATGCGTGCCATAGGTTTGCCATCATGGCTATAATTATACAGCTCAGGGGATAGATCACTAGACCTACAATCAGGCATTCTATTTCAGCCTCAGTCACTTACTACCTGTCTAGGGGGAATAATTTAACCTTAATTGACTGTAGAACAAAATGGCAAATTACTCCAGTATCTTTGCCAAGAAAACCCCATGTACGGTATAGTTCATGAGGTTACAAAGAATGGGACATGATTTAACAACTATTCTACTCCCCGTTTCATTTCTCTTAAATAAAGTACATTGTAGACTTCAAATTTTGAATTCCACCTTGCCAAATCCTGATAATTCCTAAAGGGTCATTGGAAAGGAAAACTATTCCTAGACAAAGCAGTGCATATTTCTAGGTTATATATGCAGCCTAGCCATCAGATATAGTATTACTATGACATGGGAAGTGTGGAAAGGCCTAATGATAATGTTGGACGCTGATGGATTCAGTGAACATGCCTAGGCTGTGCTGTATTACTTTACAGGTGGCCAAAAACACTTCACAAAAAGTTCATGTTTTAGCTAGGCCTACCAGTGGGAGAGGGATAGCAGGCTACAGACTGTACCACCAAAATATCAACTCTGAAGTTTTAGAAGATAATAAAAAAATTCCTTGTTCTGCACATTAACATCACTAAGCAACTATGACAATGTCAACACTCAAAGTGTTAAGAGTTGGTGAACTGAATAAGCTGATGTAGTAGCTTTGTTTACTGTAAAGATATAGTAAACTATTTGTTATCCAGCTCATTGTGGGAAAGAAGAATGCTAGTTAATTCAATTCAGCAAACAGAAGTTAACTACTGTAGATAAGATACTGAGCTAAGTGCAAGAGATAAAAGAAAAAAAAAACAATTCCTTCCCACAAGAAGTTTACATTACATTTGAGGGAAAAGAGCATGCATTTAGAAAATTAAATACAAAATATAAATGATTTAAGAGTAGGTAGGTGGACAAGGGCATTGAGTTCAATCTAATTAAATGAGCATCAGTAGGAATAAATGTAAAATCTTATTCTTGGGTTCAAAAAAATCAGCTTCACAAGTATAAGATTGGAAAAGGCATGATTAGTCTGAAAAAGTTCTTGAGATTTGAGGGGACTGAAAGCTTGGTATGAGCCAGCACTGTGATTTGACAGTGAAAAAGCCTAATTCGATCTTGGGCCTCATTAAGACAAGAGGTAATAGACCCACTGCCCTCTGCCCTCTTTCAGCCTTATCTGGAGTATTGTGTTTGGTTCCGAGCCCCACAGTAGAAGACCATTGACAAGCTGGAGAGTGTACAGAGAAGGGCATTCAAGACCAAGAAAGGCTTTCTTGACTCAAGAGTCATGACTTGTATGCCTTATGAGGATCAGTTAAAAGAACTGGGCATGTCTAACCTGGAGAGAAGAGGACTCTGGAGGAAGAAGAACATGAGAGCCTTCTTCAAATATTTAAAGGACTGTCATGTGGAGGAGGGTTCAGATTTGTCCTGCTGGACCCCACAGGGCAGACCAGAAACAACCAGTAGGCTTTGCAAAGACGCTAATTTGTGCACGATGACAGGAAAAACTTCTAATAGTTGGAGCCTCCTAGAAATGGAATTTGTCACCTCAAAAGGCAATAAATTCCCAATTTTTGGAAGGTCACAAGAAGAAACTGGGCACAACTACTTCTTGGGCATATTAGAGTGGAAATCCTTTCCCTGTATGGGCTTAACAAGATGGCCAATGGAGTCCCTTTCAATTCTCAAGTTCTGCCATTTTGCAGTGATGTCATATAGCTGTGAATCATAGATCTTTGTAATGTCTGAAGAACTGAAATGAGCACAGAGCGTCATGTGGCATAAGGCAATGCATGCTGGATTTGGGGTCAGACAATGTTGTTTCAAAGCTGGTACTGCTCTGAGTGATCTTGGGCAAGTCACTAAATTTCTCTGGGCCTCAGTTACCCCATTTGTCAGAAAAGGAGAAGAGGGTTGAACTATATATGACCTCTAAAATCTCTTCTAGTTCTAATTTATGATCCTATGCCATACACAAATGGATTACCAACTTCCAAAGAAAACTTGTTTTAAACTACTTAAAGCTACACCGAGCACAGTTTTATTTTTTATCATTCAGAAGGTACTTGCAGGTCCTCGGAGTTATCATGATAAATATCAATTATCTTTATACTAAAATGTGCATACATGTTGGGTAATTAAGGGCACAATTAATAAAAATAGCAGTTTCTCACTGGTGCACAAACATGCAGACGAAAAGGCTTAGGAGGTTTGTTTGTGTTTTAAAGATAATTGTTTCCTCAATAATGAATAAAACTTGCCTCACTTGGAATTTAAACAGAGATTTTAGTTCCTGTTTGTTTGTCCCCTTCACAGGGCCTCTACTGACCAGCTAGTTTGCTTTTCTGAGCTGAGAAAAGGGTATTTGGGTGTGGTGAAACCATAATAGATCCAGGACTTCCTGCCCTCCAAGTCTTTTACTTCTGGGATTTGAGGGAGATGAAAAAACCAAACTTCTTGCAACAGGCTTTTATATACGGATTCACCTTGGGGACCATCTTTTTGAATTATGATTAGAATGCATCAAAGGCAGTAGGTCTGGATCTAAGAGCTCATAGGGTTGAAAGATCATGAATCTCTAGTCCCTTTTACTACCTTTTCTGATTGCTGCAACTTAGCACCTGGTTCTGGGAGCCTTCCAAGAGGTCTAAGTAAACACTCAAAAGAAGCTAATATTTAGGAGGTAGTTAGGTGGATCAGTGGATAGAGATCCAGCCCTAGAGACAGGAGGTCCTAGATTCAAATCTGGCCTCAGACACTTCCCAGATGTGTGACCCTGGGCAAGTCACTCAATTCCCATTGCCCACCTTTACCACTCTTCTGCTTTAGAATTTAGATTCTAAGACAGAAAATAAGGATTAAAAAAAAACCAAGTCAATAGTTTGTATTCAGGATAAACCGAAGTGTTAGAGGACAAAATTTTCTGAGCCTCCCTTCAGAGCAAGTTTTTCTAGTCAGACAGAAGTGGAGGAAAGTTATCCTTATCCTCTTCTATATCATTAGGTTTTGCATTGTGGTTTATTTAACAGTTCAATTCCCACCATCTGCAGGAGGCCTTTCCCAGCCCCACCAGCTACTAGGATGTTCCCTAAAACTACTTTCCATCCGCTTTTTATCTATCTAGAATATGCCTATTTTTATACATGTCATCTTCCCCTTTAGAATATAACCTCCCGGAGATCAAGGACTGTTTTGACCTTTCCCTAAATCTCTAGCCCTTAACCCAGTCCCCTGCCTAGTTGGCACAATGGATAGAGTGTTGGGCTTACGAGTCAGGAAGAAATGAGTTTGAATCCTGCCCCAGACACTTACTTGTTGGATAATTCTAAGGAAATCACTGTCTGCTTCAGTTTCCCTTCTATAAAACACACCTCCCTCCCAGGCTTGTTTTGAGGAATAAATGAAATAATACATGCAAAGCATTCTGTCAGCCTTAACGTGCCAGGTAAATTCTAGCTCTTACTCTTACACCATGAGTACTAAATAAATGCTTGCACCCTCTCATGTTGTTAACAGGCTCTATGCTTTCCGTAGGGGGTTTTCCTTTCATCTGAACATAAGACACATCCTTCTCCGTCCCACCCCCCACTCACTGTTGCTCTTCTAATTTGTAGCCAATGTACAAAGAAGGAATTTTATTCAAGTTTTTGAGTCTAAATTAGAGTGCCTCTTCCTTGCTTCTTCCTCCCCCTCCTCTCTAGCCTCACACAGGGCAGGTCCTTCTCTTCCTGCTTTTAGGGCAGAGCTGGAGATGAACAGCAATTTAATATATAACCATCTGTCCAGGGCTCATTAGAAAACTCACCCAGGAATTAGTGTGTGTGCTCAATCTGGGATCCAGGCAGCCAGTCCTCCTCCAGTGTGTTTGACTGTTACAGGTTGCTAAGCAATAATCCTGGGGCTTCATTTGGCCCTTCCTCCCTGCTCCCTAACCCCTATTTATTATTTCTGCAGCTTCTTCTAGAAGGAGAGATCTGTTATTTATAAATAAGGATAGGTGACATTTAAACAGAGCTTTAGGGTTTGCAAAAAGCATTTTACAAATATATTCGTCCTTACAACAATCCTATAATTCAGACACTCTTTTTGTTAGCTGTGTCTGACTCTTTCGTGGCCCCATTTGGGGTTTTCTTGGAGAAGATAGTATAATGATTTTCTATTTCCTCCTCTAGTTCATTTGACACATGAGGAAACTGAGGCAAACAGGGTGAAGTGACTTGCCCAGGGTCACATAGCTAGTAATGTCCAACTCATCATGACCCCATTTTGGGGGGTTTCTTGACAAAGATACACTGGAATGGTTTGCCATTTCTGTCTCTAGTTCATTTGACACATAAGGAAACCAAGGCAAAACAAAATTAGGTGATTTACCCAGGGTCACACACCTAGTAAATGTCTGAGGCCAGATCTAAACTCAAATTTTTCTGACTCCAGGCCCAGTGCTCTACTACACCACCTAGCTGCTTCACAGACATTATTCCCTTATTTATAAAATGCAGGCACAATTTCTATCTCTATTTTATA
Source organism: Gracilinanus agilis (assembly GCF_016433145.1). Classification (NCBI taxonomy): domain Eukaryota; kingdom Metazoa; phylum Chordata; class Mammalia; order Didelphimorphia; family Didelphidae; genus Gracilinanus; species Gracilinanus agilis. Next base: position 487,856,352 of record NC_058133.1, on the reverse strand, counting down.
GGATAGCTGGCCCCATTTTGTCATCAGGATTTCTCAACACTGAGAGGAGACATAGAGGGATAAGGAGAACGTCTTCAACAGGCTGCAGCAAAAGTCCCAGAAAGTGCTTCAGATATCTGAGCTTGACCTTTTACTGGTTGGCATTGTTACTAGTAACCTGGATAAAGGAATAGATGGCACGCTTGCCACACCTGCAAATGGCAGGTGGTTGGGAGGACAGCTAACACATGGAAACAAAAAAAAAAGATCCTGTCCCCCAAGAGAACTAGGCTGAATCTAATAAGAAAAAAAATTTGAAAAGGGTAAATGTAAACGTTTTACATATGGGATCAAAAAATCAATCTCACAAACAGATGGTAGACAGTAACTTGTCTGAAAAGGATCTAGAGGTTTTAGTGGACTACAAGCTCATTAGCAATCAGAAGGGGCAGTGAGGTGGCTCAGTGGTTAGAGAGCCAGGTCTAGAGACCGGGAGGTCCTAGGTTCAAATCTGACTTCAAACACTTCCTAGCTGTATGACCCTGGATAAGTTGCTTAATGCCAATTGCCTAGCCCTTACTGCTTTTCTTCTTTGGAATTAATACTTAGTGTCAGTTCTAAGATAATGGCTTTTTAAAAAGGGAATCAGAAATGGAATAAAGCATTCACAATTTTATAGAAATTCTCTTCTGTTCTTTATCTGTAGAAATGTTCGTGCTTAATCAAAGCATATTATCTTTCACTTTAGTTTGTGTTTTTATGGGTAGGGTTGATTTTATATCAGTATTCTCTCACAACAATGACCAATATGGATATATATATTTTTCATGATCATACATGTATAATCTAGTTCAAATTACTTATCATCTCTGGGAGGGGAAAAGGAAAGGAAAGAGAATTTGTATCTTATTTCAGAAAACATATGTTAAAAATTATTACATGTAATTGGAAAAACAAAATAATAAGATAAAATAAAAAGAAATGTTCATGCTTATTGATGTTTGCCAAGTCTAAAATTAAAATATCAATAATGATAATAAACAAAGTAAATGTTATACTAAAAGATTTTATGATATAATTTATAACAAATAAATAATTTTATAATAATAAAAAAGATACTCTAATTTAATAAAATTGGAACAAAGGAAAAAGAGCTAATGGGATCTTGGATTTTATTAAAAGAAGCGTAGCTTCCAGGAATAAAGAGGGGATTGTACCACTACATTGTCCTGTGTGCTAGTCAAACTACACTTGAAGCACAATTCAGATCTCTCCCCACTATGATCCATCTTACACACAGCTGCCAAATTAAAATTCCTATAGCCTAAGTCTGACCATGTTCTTCTTTTACTCAGAAAATTCTAGTGGCTCCTGATTATCTTTAGGATCAAAGATGAAATCCTCTTCTAGGTAGTACAGCTTAAGAAGGACAATATCCATAGGAGGTCTAACCAGGACCACGCCATATGACCCTAACCCTAACCCACAGCATGCCCAAATCACCTACTGCCACCAGTAACAACTCTGTGGCAACCACGGCTGCCCTGGCTATAGCCACAGCCAACATCAATGCCAAAATGAACAAAGGATCAAAATCTGATATCAGCAGCTTTGTTGGTGGCATTGTACTCACTCTGGGAGTTTTATCTATCCTCTACATTGGATGTAAAACATATTATTCAAGAGGCATTCGATACAGAACCTTTGATGAACACAATGCTATCATTTAAAGAAAATTATCAATTTTTTTTTGAGAATTGATTGAAAAAACTAGGGATGTTTAAATCGGGAGAAGAGAAGATTAAGCAGGTCTAGATCAGCTATTTTTATTATTTTTAAGTACCTGAAAGACTGTCATGTGGAAGAGGAATAAAATTTGTGAAGCCCCAAGAGGAAGAAGCAAGAAGAATGAGTAAAAGTTGTAAAAAAGTAAATTTAGGCTCCATAGCTGGAAAAACTTTCTAACAATTAGAGCTGTCCACAATTAGTGGCATGGGCCACTTTGGGGCTATTAGAGGAATTTCTTAGTCTTACCAACTCAAATCTATCTTCCACACAGCTGCCAAATCATAATTCTTGGGGTCTAAATCTAACCATATTCTTCTTTTACTCAGAAAACTTTAGAGGCTCCTAATTACCTCTAGGATCAAAGATGAAATCTTCTATTTGGCATTCAGAGTTCTCTGTAGGCTGATTTCTTGCAACCTTTCCAGTCCTCTTGCATATTACCTCTATCTACACATTCTCCAGACTAGTTATACTGCTCTGTTTACCTGATCCTCACATATAATATTCCATTTCCCATCTCCATATATTTGCATTAATTATCCTCATGCCTTAAATGCTTTCTCTCCTCATATCTGTTTCTTGAAATCCATCCTTGGTTTCTTTTAAGACTTAGCTCAAGCTCCACTTTCTGCAAGAAGCCATTCCTGGTTTCCCCCAGTGCCTACTTTTTTAATGTCACCTTTAATTTATTTTGTATGTAGCTTATATACCTATGTAGATTGTATGGGGTGTTCTGGGAGGGCTAACACCTCTGACCAGAGGGATTGCCGAGTCCTTTTCAGGGTTGCTCATTCACTTTTGGTGTCCACCTGTCATCCAACTCTCACATGTAGCACCAAGAAGTTGTAGCATGCTCAGTGTCCACATGCTGGCAAACCCTCTCAGCAAACACGGCAAACCAGGTTAAGGGTAATCAACAGGTCTCAGATTCAGCAGGGACTTAGGGGGTGTCTTCCCCATGCATGTGAAGACCTCTGCCCATGGAATGTTCAGATGAGAACAATTTGTTCCAGTGGCCACGAAGGCAGCTCAGACAGGGGCTACAGAATGCTTAGAGCATGGTTAGACATCAAAGGCACCAAAGTCATCCACTACATCCTAAGCCATTCACCAGTCATCCTGACTTTTGTCTTGCCACTGGACTTGATGACTCTGGAAGAGAGAACGAGGCTGGCAACTTTGTGCAGTTCTCTGACTCCCTTAAATCCAATTCACGAGCAAGTCAAGACATTTCCTGTGATGTCAGTGGTCCTCTTTGAAAATGAAGGGCAAACGACAATACGCCTATGTGCTTACATGTTGTCTTCCCCCAGAAAGCAAACTCTTGGAGGGCTAAGACTATTTTATGTTTGTCTTTGTGACTCTCAGCACAGTGCCTGACACATAGTAGGAACAGAATAAATCCTTGATTTTTTATTAAAGTGTTTTCCCCAAAATTACATTGGTACAATTTTCAAAAATTGTTTTCTGACATTTTGAAGTCCATCTTCTCTCCCTCCCTCCCATCACTCTTCCTTCCCCAAGATGGCAGGAAATATAATATGTTATATATCACATAAGATATATATATTATTATGTAATATTTCTTTGTTCATTGTGTTGTGAAAAAACACACATATTGCTTAAACCAGAGAAAAATTCATGAAGTAGATAAAGTGAAGATTGGCATGCTTCGATCTGCATTCAGACTCTATCAGTTTCTTCTATGGCAGTGGAGAGCCTTTTTCATCATGAGTCCCTTGGAGTTGTCCCGGATCCTTGCTTTGCTGATAACAGTTGATCGTCTTATTTTATTGCTGTTACTGTGTTCTCTTGGTTCTGCTCACTTCACTTCTTTGGAGGTCTTCAAGAGAAGATTGGATGATCTCTTATAGTGGAGAGATGGCTGCTGAGGTCACTTTCAACACTAAAATCCCTCCTTTTCCCCAAACCCCCACACTTCTACAATTTCTTTTGCTTGTGGCTATGTCAGGGAAACGTCCTAAGCAGAGAAATTGATAGATTCCTGGGAAATAATCCCTAAATGTTTACGGACTGAGAATGAGAACAGGTATTGACAGAGCTGGGAAGAATTCATTTGACAGGTTAAAGCTCTCAATCAATCAACAATTATTAAACTCCTCTACAGTGGCAGGTACTGTCTTAGGCTGCCAGGCAAGTGGGAGAGACACAAGTGGGAGAGACAACAGATACACAAAATCTATATGAGGTAATTGTGGAGAGTCGGGAAGGCATGAACAACTGTGGAAATCAAGAATGGGTTCCTGGAGGAAGTGGTGTTTAAGATGAATTGTGAAGGGAATGAGGGATTCTAAGAAGAGGAAGGGAGAAGGAAGCGCATTCCAGACACTGGGGGCAGTCCTTGAAAAACCAAGGGGATCCAAGATGGAATGCCATGGATGAGGAATTGGCAGAAGCAGTTTGGCCAGTCTTAAATATCCAGTCTAATACGATTACTCAGGAAAGGTAGCCTGGAGTTAATCTGGGAAAGTTGTTCTAAACCAACCAGAGGAATTTAACCATAGACATAAGAGGGAGAAATTGTGGTTCACTGAATAGCCGAGTATCTTAGGAATTTTCTGACAGATGCTAATGGATATAGCTCTCTAGCCACTCTCCAATATTCCATAGATGTGTTTATTTGTGGGTACAGGTATGTATATGTACATACATAATAATAGCTAATATAACATCCTACCAGGTGCCGTGATGATTGATTGGGACAGGTCCTTTGAGTTGTTTTGTGGTCGTGCTGTCTTAGCTGGGAATTCTTACTGATGTATGGCAAGTGCCCTCCATCTTTTATCAGAGATAAAATTTAAGATTTAATCTTTAAGTATTCTTCGGTGTCCAGCATAATGGGACATAGGAGGCACTTAAAGAAATGTACATTGAAGTCGAATCAAGCAGGAGCTGCAAAGTAGCATAATAGATATAGAGTGCCAGGCCTAGAGATAGGAGATCCTGGGTTCAAATCTGACCCCAGATACTTCCTAGCTATGTAATTACTTAGCTTTTACTGCTCTTCTGCCTTGGCACTGATACTTAGCATCTATCAATTCTAAGACAAAGTAAGGGTGGAAAGAAGGAAGGAAGGAAGGAAGGAAGGAAGGAAGGAAGGAAGGAAGGAAGGAAGGAAGGAAGGAAGGAAGGAAGGGAAAGTAAGGG